>NC_064925.1:424624366-424927397 GCF_023897955.1 Schistocerca gregaria | reverse complement strand
TTGGCGTCCCGGCACGGGCTCTGTGACTGAACCGTGTCGCGAACTGGCCTGTGCTAGCACTGCGTCCAACACCCACCACTTTAGCCGTTGAATCTGGTACTACCTACATGCGATGATCAGGAATTCGATCAAGCTGCCCGCGTTAAAGCATATTCGTTTTGATTCTTTACTGTACTTTACTGTATTTCTCTCACCATGCCTGCAACTTGACTACTTGCGAAGGTAAGCAGCCATCCAGCAATAATATTAAAACACTTTTGCATATAGTAAAAGCAATTAATGTAGGTGCTTCTCAGAACAAAAGATACATTCTTAAAAACTGATATCATGGTTTTTTTGGTAGGGTTTCCTGTTTTTCCTCCCCTCGGTTCGACAACTGTGGACATAGTGGTAGTAGCTGACCTATTATACGATGTGGAGCAATGGCCACAGCCCTAAATGATACATGAGGTTCAGTGAAAACATGGAAAAGAATTTTCAGAATCCTAATGTGTTTAAGTGGGTAAGATTATGAACTTGAAGTCACATGTGACAGATTTTAAACTTCTGCGTTGAGTATAATATCAGGTTCCTTGTTAGATGAAAATGCCAAAGTGTTAAGTAACTTTATTTCCGCTCATTGTTGTTTAGGGCACCATATTCTGCAGCAACGTTACATGTTATCTCTCAGAAGCCTGTTTTAAGGATACTGCACACTTCATAACGTTTCATGGAATACTCTTTAAACATTTGGGCCCACTGCCAATAGCCCACATTTTTATTATCTTCAGAAGATTGTCCTGAGCTGTCAACGAAAACAAGAGTAGTTCCCATAATTATAATACTAGAAGCATAAATGGTTTAGGAATCCATCACTCTTACAGTGGTACAGTAATGAGTGAAGTATTCAACCATAATAAATCTTTGCTCAAATACCCTTAGATTTAAAAAAATAAAGTCGTCAAGCAAATTAAATTGAGATTCAAAGTGAAATAATTTTTCTTTTTGAGCCTGCTGTCTTCTCACTAGTTTGATGTGAATCGCCACGAATTCTCCTCCTATGACGAGCTTTTCATCTCACAGTAGCACTTGTAACCTACGTCCTCAGTTATTTGCTCGATGCATTCCAGTCTCTGTCTTCTTCTACAGTTTTTCCGCTCTACATTTCTCTCTACTACCGTGTAAGTTATTCCTTGATGCGCTAACGGACGTCGTATCATCCAGCCCCTTCTTCTTGTCAGTGTTTTCCATATATTAATTTTGTAGTCGATTCTGCGGATTCTTACCTTATGAGTCGACCTCATTTTGAACATTCTTCTATAGCAACACATCTCAATTGCTTCGATTCCCAACTGTCGCGGTTTCCCATAGCCCATATTCCTCTACCATAGAATGCTGTGCTCCGAACGTACTATCCCTGACATTTCTTCCCCAGATTACGGCCTGTGTTTCACATTAGCAGGTTTCCGTTAACCAAGAGTGCTCTTTTTGCTAGTGCAGGTCTGATTTTTATATACTTCTTGCATTATCCATCATGGATTACTTTGCTGCCTAGTTAGTGAAATTCCCTTACTTTGCCTTCGTGATCACCTATTCTGGTGTTAAGTTCCTCGCTTTTTTCATTTCTACTACTTCTCATAGCCTCTGTCGTTCTTCGATTTACTCTCAATCTGTATTACGTACTCATTAGCCTCTTCACTCCTTACAGGAGATCCTGCATTTCGTTTACACCTTCACTGAGGATACCAATGCCATCAGTGAATCTTATCACTGATATCCCTTCATCTTGCAGTTTAATCCCACTCCTATACCTTTCTGGGGGACAAGGAAGGAGCCTCCCAGAAGACTGTACATGTACAGTCGGGCGTCCCCTGGGCAACGGTAAATACCGGCAGATCCTTCCACATACGGAGCTACGTCTAAAACGACATGTATTCAGAATCTAAAACGAAGAAAAGGCCCTTTTCAGAGCCATGTTTGACACTCATGTCTCTCAACATCGATGGCATATCATCTGAAGAAGAAGAACGTATATCCAACACATGTAAACTTCATTACTGCGACATCTTGTGCCTCCACGAGACGCATAGAGGGCCATTGCAACGCCGTCCAAATATTCCTGGGATGACCTTGGTGAAGGAGTGCCCTCACGACCAATATGGAGCTGCTCTGTTTATTCGGCCTGGAATCAAAGTATCCAACATTCAAGTTTACACCGTTAACAACACGGAAAACATTTCTGTTACTATCGGAAGCATTACGGTGTCATCAATATATAAACCACCAGTGGAAAGGTTTGCTTTCAGCCAACATGTCTGTCACCCACAGCTAATAATGGGAGACTTTAACTGTCACAATAGAGTGTGGGGTTATCAAGACACAAATGAGGATGGAGAACTACTGGAAAGCTGGGCAGAAGAACACGAGCTGAATCTCATCCATGATCAGAAACAGCCTGTGTCATTCAACATTGCAAGATGGAAGAGAGGGTATAACCCAGACCTCATATTAGTTTCCAAAACCTTGTCTGGGTCATGCAACAAATTCGTTCTCAACCCTATCCCAAAGACCCAACACAGACCAATCATGCTGAAGTTGAGACCAGTAATACTGCCACAAAACGTACCCTTTAAAAGACGTTTTAACTTCAAAAGGGGCAACTGGAAAAAATTTGCGGACACCTTAGACATGGAAATCGTAAATCTACCATCAAACACTGAAAACTACGGAAAGTTCGTCCAAGCTGTTATAAGATCAGCAAGACTCAGTATACCTAGAGGCTGCAGAACACTCTACATTCCTGGAGTTTCCAACGACATGAAACAAATATATAACGAATACCTGGAGCAGTACAGCATGGACCCTTTCAGTGAAGAAACCATAAAACTTGGGGATCAGCTAATTGAAACTATGAACAAAGACAGACAAGAGTCCTGGAAACATACGTTGGAGAGTCTTGACATGAAGCACAGTAGCAGAAGAGCTTGGAACCTCATAAAGCGATTGTCCAGCGACCCGGCAGCCCCCAAGGATCAGGTTTCCGTAACAGCTAATCAAATCGCACATCAGCTCCTTGTGAATGGTAAACCAACCAGGAACAGTAAGACTGCCACCTCATATAAGAGGCCACAAGTGACTGAAATACCCCATGAGCCATACTTCACTTCAACAGAACTGGAAGCAGCTATCCGTTCCTTGAAACCCAGGAAGGCTGCGGGTCTCGATGAAGTCATTAATGAATTTATACAGAACCTAGGGCCCATAGCTAAGGAATGGCTTTTAGAACTCTATAATCTCTGCTGGTCAAACAAGATGATACCTAAGCTATGGTTGAAGGCCAAGGTAGTAGCTATCCCAAAGCCAGGTAAACCAAGAGATGATGCTAAGAACAATCGTCCAATATCGCTGCTGTGCTGCCCTTTCAAGCTATATGAACGTCTTATCTTGAATAAAGTAGCACCACAACTAGAAAGGCAAATCATTCCACAACAAGCAGGATTCAGACCAGGTAAATCTTGCACTGGCCAGGTCCTCTGCCTAACACAATACACAGAGGACGGTTTTGGGAAGGGAGAAAAAACTGGCGTGGTGTTTGTCGACTTATCAGAAGCTTACGACACGATAAACCACAAAATTCTGCTGGGAAAAATTTTCAAAATGACGGGAAACTACCATCTTACTGAAGTTGTGAGTTCACTTATCTCCAACAGGAGATACTACGTGGAATTTCAAGAACAAAGAAGTCGCTGGAGGAACAAGAAGAACGTGCTCCCACAAGGTAGTGTTTTGTCCCCCTACTTTTTAATCTGTATACAAATCACCAACCAGTTGGACCGACGACAAGAAGCTTTATCTATGCTGATGATGTAGCCATTGCATGCCAATGTAGATCAATGAAACAGATTGAGAGAAACCTAACAGATGCCTTAGAGGTACTAACTGAATATTACAACGGGAACCAGCTTCGACCTAATCCAGCAAAGACGCAAACTTGTTTCTTTCATCTAAACAACAAGGAAGCAAACAGGGAATCAGAATTGGAATGGAACTCAGTTAAACTTCAACACTGCCCAAACCCAGTTTATCTTGGAGTCACGTTAGATCGAAAATTGTCTTTCAAGAAACATGTAGAAAAAACTAGAACGAAAGTTAACACACGGAGCGGCATAATCCGTAAACTTACCAACTTACACTGGGGAGCAAACTCTGAAATTCTACGTGCATCATCCCTGGCATTGTGCTTTGTTCCAGCTGAATATGCATGCCCCGTATGGAGAGGATCGACACATGCTCTGAAGCTAGACGCAGCACTGAATGACTCATGTCGATTAATCACCGGATGCCTGAAGCCTACAAACCGTGATCTCCTTTATATGTGTCCTGGAATAGCCCCCCCACAGGTCAGACGGCAAACGTTGGCAATGGCCGATTGAAGCAGGCAGTGCGAAGGTAGAAGACATCCCCTGTACGCACATCAGCCAGCGGAGGCAAGACTTAAATCTAGGAAAGACTTATTAAAAGTTGAAGGTCCACTAACCGAAAGTCAATCAACAACTAGAGAATCAATGTGGAAACAGAAATTGGATAAAGGCAGTCTAAAAAGTTGGAACATTAAAGAAAAACTTCCTGCTGGATCACAATTGGAATGGAGAGTCTGGAAGAGCCTAAATAGACTGAGATGTCAAATGGGGAGATCACAGGAGAACCTGATCAAGTGGGGATACGCCGAAGAAGAGCCCTGCCAATGTGGAGGAAAACAAACCATGACACACCTGCTGACGTGTCCATCTTTGCTGGCCCCATGCACTTTCCAAGACCTGTAGTTGGCCAACGACGCTGCACTGAAGTGTGCCGAACACTGGAGAGAGATATGAGCCTTGCTTTAGACAATAATGACGACTTACAATATGTGAAGATCATTATTGTATATATGAATGTATAACTATCATTTAGTTGTATTTGTAATCTAGTATATATAGCGTATTAATTAATTACAGATGTAGTTCAGACACGATTAAATAAATATACCTTTCTTTCATTCCCAACATTTCATCTTCGATATATTGACTGAACAGAAGCGGTGGAAGACAGTACCCTGGTCTTAGACTCCTTTTAACCCCAGCAGTTCGTTCTTTGTCGCTTATTGTGTTACCTTTTTTGGTTCTTGTACACTAAGTATATTACGCGTCTTTCCCCATAGCTTACTCCCATTTTTCTAAGAGTTTCGAGCAGCTTACACCATTTTACATTGTCGAAAGTTTTTTCCAGGTGGATAATCATACAAGCCTGCCTTGATTTTTCTTCAATCGTGCTTCGGTTATAAACCGTAACGTGATAACCTCCTGGTGCCTTTTCCTTTCCTAAAGGTGCATTGAACGTAATCTCACAAATTCTCAATTTTTTCCAACATATGTACTTGAAATACCCTACTACATAGAAAAATGTCTGAATTTGTAGTAATACAGCGTTGTGCCGCATTTAAACTCCCGCTCGTCGCACAACCATAGCGCTGCCATCGTGGTGCCGTGGCGACACCTGCTGTCGATGATACAACTCAGCCATGAGGGCAGCACGAGACCGGAGAGTCAGAGTTCGGCAGTAGCGCAGTGAGCAACAGCCAGCATTGAGAAGAGTAGCACCAAACCGAGGGGAACAGTTGAGCAATTGAGATGCAATAGATAGTTTGAAACCGCTGAACTTGTGAGTTATCCGTCCGTATACATATTTCTCCGGTGGTCACGCAGTAAGGTTTCTTTTATTAGTAGTAGTAGTAGTTTTATTCATCCGTAGATCTCTTTTTACAAGGATATAGGACATGTCAAAGTATTTACAAGCTTAGATTAATTTACAATAAGCTAATTCGTATACACATATATTTACAGACTTCTAGTTAGAGACAATCATTAGATTTTACTCCTGGTATACAATAATTTATTTACAAATAACTCATTAAATAATGTAATGCCACACTATTCACTCATATTTCACTATCAGTCACTGCACACACTATACACACATTGTTTCATAACACTTCACTCACTTCATACACACACACACACACACACACACACACACACAGGTGATCCTTGGGCCATTTTCTGTACTGCAAGTTCCCATTTGCTATTCTGAAAAACTGAGTCAGCATCCCTTCATAATGAGTGAGATGTTGAGCTCAGAAAGAGGAAGAGGTGTTAGTATTGTGCTATGCATAGCTTGAGGGGAGAGTGTCTCTAGAAAGGAAATAAGAAGAAAAATAATAAAGTGAAGGTGTTATGTGGAATATTGGATGTTTTATAATCATCATTATTATTATTATTTGTTTGTATAACATTTTTTTATCAAACCCCTACTCTGCTTTATCTAAGTAATCCTTCAATGTATAAAATGTATTGCATAACAGGTACTTTTTAGCTGCCTTCTTAAATAAGTGTATTTCTGAAATTTCTTTAATCTCTTTTGGTAATTTATTGTACAGTTTTATTCCTTGGTAGAAAATGCTGTTTGAGTTTTATGTTTATTTTTTCTTGGTAAATGTAAGTTGAGTCTATCTCTTGTTGCATGGTCATGGACAGAGCTGTTTGTGCAGTAATTGCCAAACTCTCTCATCTGGTCGAGAGTTACAACGTCAACTGCCTTGGCCTCTTTGTTGAGCAAGCAGCTGTTTATAAACTGGACTTCGCCGCAGAGTTGTTGCCTTGATACTTCCTGGCAGATTAAAACTGTGTGCCGGACCGAGACTCGAACTCGGGACCTTTGCCTTTCGCGGGCAAGTGCTCTACCAACTGAGCTACCCAAGCACGACTCACGCCCCGTCCTCACAGCTTTACTTCTGCCAGTACCTCGTCTCCTACCTTCCAAACTTTGCAGAAGCTCTTCTGCGAACCTAGCAGAACTAGCACTCCTGAAAGAAAGGACACTGCCCGCGAAAGGCAAAGGTTCCGAGTTCGAGTCTCGGTCCGGCACACAGTTTTAATCTGCCAGGAAGTTTCATATCAGTGCACACTACGCAGCAGAGTGAAAATCTCATTCTGGAAACATCCGCTAGGATGTGGCTAAGCCATGTCTCCGATATATCCTTTCTTTCAGGAGTGCTAGTTCTGCTATGTTCGCAGAAGAGCTTCGGCAAAGTTTGGAAGGTAGGAGACGAGGTACTGGCAGAAGTAAAGCTGTGAGGACGGGGCGTGAGTCGTGCTTGGGTAGCTCAGTTGGTAGAGCACTTGCCCGCGAAAGGCAAAGGTCCCTAGTTCGAGTCTCGGTCCGGCACACAGTTTTAATCTTCCAGGAAGTTTCATATCAGCGATCACTCCGCTGCAGAGTGAAAATCTCATTCTGGAAACATCCGCTAGTCTGTGGCTAAGCCATGTCTCCGATATATCCTTTCTTTCAGGAGTGCTAGTTCTGCTATGTTCGCAGAAGAGCTTCGGCAAAGTTTGGAAGGTAGGAGATGAGGTACTGGCAGTAGTAAAGCTGTGAGGACGGAGCGTGAGTCGTGCTTGGGTAGCTCAGTTGGTAGAGCACTTGCCCGCGAAAGGCAAAGGTCCCTAGTTCGAGTCTCGGTCCGGCACACAGTTTTAATCTGCCAGGAAGTTTCATGTCAGCGATCACTCCGCTGCAGAGTGAAAATCTCATTCTGGAAACATCCGCTAGGCTGTGGCTAAGCCATGTCTCCGATATATCCTTTCTTTCAGGAGTGCTAGTTCTGCTATGTTCGCAGAAGAGCTTCGGCAAAGTTTGGAAGGTAGGAGATGAGGTACTGGCAGTAGTAAAGCTGTGAGGACGGGGCGTGAGTCGTGCTTGGGTAGCTCAGTTGGTAGAGCACTTGCCCGCGAAAGGCAAAGGTCCCGAGTTCGAGTCTCGGTCCGGCACACAGTTTTAATCTGCCAGGAAGTTTCATATCAGCGCACACTCCGCTGCAGAGTGAAAATCTCATTCCAGTTGTAGCCTTGTTAGCAAAAAAATGGTTCAAATTTCTGTGAGCACTATGGGACTTAACATCTGCGGTAATGTCCCCTAGAACTTAGAATTACTTAAACCACACTAACCTAAGGACATCACAAACATCCTTTCCTGAGGCAGGATTCGAACCTGCGACCGTAGCGGTCACGCGGTTCTAGACTGAAGCGCGTAGAACCGCGCAGCCACACCGGCCGGCCTTGTTAGCAACTTGCATACTAATTGAGTTTAGGATATTGAAATGCATTTCCAGATAAGCAGTTGCCGATGCCAGGAAAATACACTACTGGCCATTAAAATTGCTACACCAAGAAGAAATTCAGATGATAAACCGGTATTCATTGGACAAATATATTATACTAGAACTGACATATGATTACATTTTCACGCAATTTGGGTGCATAGATCCTGAGAAGTCAGTACCCAGAACAACCACCTCTGGCCGTAATAACGGCTCTAATACGCCTGGGCATTGAGTCAAACAGATCTTGGATGACTTGTACAGGTACAGCTGCCCATGCAGCTTCAACACGATACCACAGTTCATCAACAGTAGTGACTGGCGTATTGTGACGAGCCAGTTGCTCGGCCACCATTGATCAAACATTTTCAGTTGGTGAGTGATCTGGAGAATGTGCTTGCCAGGGCAGAATGCGACATGCGGTCCTGCATTGTTCGCACTGGTGATATTTCGTTAGGTGGCCTTGAAGCTTTCCCCGAGAGGGATATTATTGCATTTAGGACATGGAGTATTGGCGAGGTACCTAATAGGAATTATGGTACTTCTTATCTCGTGAGTGACAAACTGTTATCTCTTCGTACAAGGAATCGAATGAAGGGTAGAGCCACGGGTCGTAGCACATCTGTAATGTAGCGACCACTGTGCAAAGTGCCGTCAGTGCGAACAAGAGGTGACCGAGACGTGTAACCAATGGCACCCCATACAATCACGCCGGGTGATACGCCAGTATGGCGATGACGAATACACGCTTCCAATGTGCGTTCTCCGCGATGTCGCCGTTCACGGATGCGACCATATTGATGCCGTAAACAGAAACTGGATTCATCCGAAAAAATGATGTTTTGCCATTCGTGCACCCAGGTTCGTCGTTGAGTACACCACCGCAGACGCTCCTGTCTGTGATGCAGCGTCAAGACTAACCACAGCCATGGTCTCCGAGCTGATAGTCCATGCTGCTGCAAACGTCGTCGAACTATTCGCGCAGACGGTTGTTGCCTTGCAAACGTCCCCATCTGTTGACTCAGGGGTCGAGATGTGGCTGCACGATCCGTTACAGCCATGCGAATAAGATACCTGTCATCTCGACTGCTAGTGATACGAGGCCGTTGGGATCCAGCACGGCGTTCAGTATTACCCTTCTGAGCCCACCGATTCCATATTCTGCTAACATTGGATCTCGACCAAAGCGAGCAGCAATGTCGCGGTACGATAAACCGCAATCACGATAGGCTAAAATCCGACCTTCAAAGTCGGAACCGTGGTGTTACGCATTTGTCCTTCTTACACTAGGCGTCACAACAACATTTCACCAGGCAACTTCGGTCAAATGCTGTTTGTGTAGGAGAAATCGGTTTAAAACTTTCCTCATGTCAGCACGTTGTAGGTGTCGCCACCAGCGCCAACCTTGTGTGATGGCTCTGAAAAGCTAATCATTTGCCTATCACAGCATCTTCTTCCTGTCGGTTCAATTTCGCGTCTGTAGCACGTCATCTTCGTTGTGTAGCTGTTTTAATGGCCAGTAGTGTAGTTAGGGGTATCACCCTGGATGTAAAATTAAGCTAATCCTTTGTGGTTTTTATTAATACAGTTTTAGATACCTTAATATATCTAGAATTATTTAGTGGCATTTTTACTGAATTTCGGTGTAGTCTTATTTGTTCGCACCTGTAATCCTACGCTGTTTTTGTTACGTTTTCTGACGTGCTTAAGTGCAAAAAACATTTCATCCTAAATTGTCCGAATTTACGTATTAAAAAGCTCTCACTACAGTCTACATATTCGTCGCGAGAGAATAGCAACTGTGTTTGTACTTAAAATAATTTTCATGTACCCTTCAGTCCCAGTTGCGCATTTTTTAATATTTCACATATTATGTCTCTCTTGATCATCTTCAGACCTAGACGAGGTGACTCTTATTAACGTTTAAAATCTCCGAAGCGACATATTTGACACTGGGACAAGTAATTTAATATAAGACTTATGGGGCCGCAAATATCAAGAAATGTCCCAGAGTGATGAATATCTGACTTCAATAGGTAACATACCTCGTTGCACATGTAGCGGTTGTACTCGTGAACTCTACCCTCTTCGAACGGGTTGGTTGGTTCGTTTGGGAGAGCTCACCACATATCGAGATCATGGGTCCCATCGGATTGTGGAAGGACGGGAGAGTAATCCGTCTTCGCCGTTGTAAAGGACCCATAGCGGATTTTGCGTGAAGCAGTGTAGGGAAATCACGAAAAATCTACATCAGGATCATCGGACACGGTACGCTGGTAGGGTACACTATAACACATCGCTCTCATAGCATCCTCTGTTCCCCTAAATGTAAACGGAATAATCATAGTCTTGTATTACCACTACCGCGTGCTCTACCGTATCATATCGGACCATGCACGAACGAAAACAGAGCACTTACAGGACCGATGTGTAGCACTGCATCCTATCTGCGAACTAACATCGCAAAGATGTTCGGGCTCACATGCGGCCCTCTTCGTTTAAAATGTCTTGGCTCAACCTCGTCGATGGTATGAACCGCAAGTGGTGCATTACACGCCCTAAATGAAACACTTGTGACCTTTTGGTTAAACTAACTGGCTGATGGAAAGTTTGCGAAATATGAAGTTGACATAACATATAATAAAATAATAATATCGGGAACTAAATTAACGACCCATAAATGCTGTGGGCCTCACAGTTGCGATTGGGTTAGAAGAATGTTTATTCAGAAAGCAAACTGATAGCAACAGTGGTCGTATTTAGAGTTACTGTTACACTCAAGCGCATATCCATTTCACACAGTTCGATCTTTCACAGTCTCATCGCGAAATACAAGTAAACCACGTGAAATGTTAGAGTTCACACCAGACGTCAGACACCTTCAGGTGGCTTGCGGAGTATTGATGTGGATGTAGAAGTAGATGTAGATGCGCGGCTGCTCATCGCTCTGAGACAAAGTCCGGCTTTACCATACAAAGGGAAATTTTCTAAGCCGTTTCACTTCCTAGCTGCCTAAATACCGACTGTTCGCTTTCGCATCTCAGTCCGAACTGTACCCTCTGATGTCTCCAGCCGAATTGTCTGCTTTCGCGCCTGCACCAGCACTGTTCCTTTGCCCATCCCTGGCCGCGTTTCCCGCGCGTGAATGTCGCTCAACTGCCTAGGGGAGTTCCCTTTTCTGAAGCGGTCCATCTGATTGGCTACAACTTATTCTAGATTATTTAACATTTTATCATATTTAAACCATCAAAACTTGACCACTTACGTTCTAAATAAAGTAACAATAATATCCATTACACAACAAACTTTCAATTCTTTACATAAAACCAATACAATTTCCTTCTTAACTATGAATGTCACGGCCAGTAGCCTTGCACCATTGGGCTTTCTGATAAATAAATAAAGAACAAAAGTAACTATTATGCACTAAACTTTACAACAAATATTCTTTTGCCTAATGATTCAATAAAGTGTCATGCTGTCGTCGTTCAATGTGTTTTGTATGATGGAAATGATCATCTGATGCTTAGCTGTAAATACTGATAATTTAAATTTACTATATTTTTTAAACAATGTTACAGAGTTGACATTTACAACGTTTGTCATTTTAATGATGCGTTTCTATAGCAAATGTCGCTCGTTAAGGTCGAACAAAGCGTTCAGATTTTAGCATTCAGGCCTTTGTTAAATCACTTGTTGATTTCACTTTAACAGTAAATCCCAAACTATTATAGATGCGATCAATATTCAATCTCATTGGGATCGCCATGAAAATTTATGGAGGATGGCAGATTAAATTTACTGTGGCTTCATTCCCTGCACTACTACAGAATTAAATAGTTTTCATAAATTTTTCCCTTTGTGGCCGATCTTACGTCCGCCATATTTAACTCTGCTACGTCTTCTTCGCCACAGAAGCCTTCTATTGGATTTCCCTTTGACGTAGGTTTCCGTCTGTCTCACTCGCACACTACAGCGCTTAGGTCTCAATAGACAATAGACGGTGAGTTTCCTCATCTTGTGGTGAACCTGAGCCTTTTGTGGCACTCGGTCCTGGACGACAGGGTTCGTTTCAAAGTTCCTGTAGGCTGACCCTTCCGGCCATATATTTAAATGAGAGCGCAGTGCTCGTTAACTCACATACCGGCGAGGGTAGGATCGAAAAGGACAACCGCTGATGTGTGGCAAGTTACATCTTCTGGTGACGTCACATGTTCAACAGCTGCCATTAATTTTTGTGGTATTTTCCGTGTTTTGCGGCTCCATGTGTCTTACTTTAAATTACTTGTTTCAGAGGACTGCTTCGAAGTTACTTAAACGTTACAAGAATGACTCTGTAGAGTTGCATCAGCAGGCCGTGCTGTCTATGTCAGAACCTCGCACCGGAGTACTCGAAGAGTTGCTGACGCGGCTATATAGATCTGAAGATGATCCATAGAGATCGAAAAATGTGTAGTATGAAACAGCGTGCATCTGAGATTGAGGAATCAATTCGAACTGCCTTAAGTTATGAAACAGTATTTTAATTTTATACATCTTGTTCTTCCTCAACTTACCTTTTTATTAATAACTACTAAAATCATGAGTAGATTTACACCATAGCTTGCATTAACTTCTATGTTTATGAGATTAATAAACTATTAAATCTAGACTTAATTTTGTGTGTTTAACACAGCTAACCGTGCCGCTGTGTGTGCCGGCCGCTGTGGCCGAGCGATTTTAAACGCTTCAGTTAGGAAACGCGCTGGTGCTACGGTCGCAAATTCGAATGCTGCCTCGGGCATGGCTGTGTGTGATGTTCTTAGGTTAGTCTAGGAGACTGATGACATTAGTAGGTAAGTCCCATATATATAAGTGTGTGTGTGTGTGTGCGCGTGTATGTGTGTGTGTGTGTGTGTGTGTGTGTGCGAGAGGGAGAGAGAGAGAGAGAGAGAGAGCGCAAGAGAGAGAGAGAGAGAGAGAGAGAGAGAGAGAGAGAGAGAGAGCGAGAGAGAGAGACATGTCGACATCGCAAGAATTTTCGATCCACTGCAACGGTGTCACATGACTGGCTCTGAAGTTTCACATGAGCCAACTGACGGTAAAAGTAGTAACCGCCAGCACTCATTTTATAATTGAATAGGTTAGCATCAGTGGCTTAGATCACGTAGACGTTTTCGTCTACCCAGATATTTGTTTGATAGGACTTTATGTTGTTCACGAATAGCAACTTATTCTAAATCTTACACGCTAGTTACGACCATAGAAGTATGGTCATTTCCAAATGTACTTCTGGAAAAAAACAACGATTCTGGTAGCTAGAGTCGGAGGTATTCGTTATCCCTGCCTCTTGAGTTCTTGATGTGCTATTTCCATAGAAACTTTCGTCAAGTAACACATATTTCCATAGGTAAGTCAAATACAAATTTTCGTAGATTTGGCTTTAAAAATATTTTCAAAACTGTTTAAATACAACTAAATATTTTAATTAAAATTTTCGTCTCGCCTTTCACCCATTAGGAGTCGAATTAAAAAAAATTCTAACCGAAAAATCAACAGTAATCAAAAATCAAGGCACGTTCACAGGGTTTGTAGACGTGCAAAAACCGTTCGACAATGTAAAGTAGTGCAAGATATTACAAATCCTGAAGGAAATAGGAGTAAGCTGTAGGGAAAATATGTACAAGAACCTAAAGGGACCAATAAGAGTCAAAGACCAGGAACGAAGTGCACGGATTAAAAGGGAAGTAAGACAGGGATATAAATTTTCGCTCCTACTCTTTGATCCGTAAGACGAAGAAGCAATGAGGGAAGTTAAGGAAAATTTCAACAGAGAGATTAAAATTCAATATCAAATGATATCAGTGTCAAGATTCGGTGATCACATTGTTATCCTCAGTAAAAGCAGAAAAGAATTACGGGACGTGTTGAATGATGTGAACAGTAATGTACAGCATCTGACAATAAATTGAAGAAAGACTACTGTAACAGAAGTAGCAAAAATGAGAACAATGAGGGACTAAACATCATATTTGGATATCACAAAACAGTAAGGAATTCTGCTACCTAGGCAGGAAAATAATGTGACAGACGGATCAAGGAGGTTATGAACAGCCGATTATCACTCGCTAAAATTAAATTCTTGGCTACGAGCAGGCTGCTGGTATCAAACATACATCTTACTTTGAGGAAGAAATTTCTGGGAATGTACATTTGGATCACAAAATTGCATCGTGGTGAGGAGCAGACTGTGGTAAAACAGAACAGCTGAGAATAAAAGCACTTAAGACATGGTGCTACAGAAGAAAGTTGAAAATTTAGTGGACTTGTAATGAGGAAGTTTTCCGTAGAATCCTCAGGAAGAGAAAATACGATAAGCAGTGACAAGGAGGGCAAAATAACGACTTCCATTGAACTAGAGGGAGCCATAGAAAGTAAAAACTGTAGAGGAAGACAGATATTGGGAGGCATCCAGCAAATAATTGATTACGTTGGTTGATTTAGCAGTTCTTTAATAATAGTTTGAAAAGAATCTTCCACCAGTTATTTCACCTCTATAAAGATTAAATCTCCAAAACTGCTCAAACATCTTTATTTATTTATGATCAAGAAACCAAATACCAATTGTTGCAGTTCTAGCTCCAAAACTGCATTAATAGCAACATTTTTCAAAAAACCGCTGACCCCCTTGTTGGTTAAATCATAAAAATCCCCTTCTCAGGCGATGCCTACATTATAATATCAACACTCTCTCCAAATTTCAAGTTTCTATTCTTAGCGGTTTGGGGTGGTCCATGATGAGTCAGTCACTCAGTCACTCATTTAGCCAGTATGATGCCTTCTCTATGAAAAGATTATGCGCACGTTGTTAATCCTTGTCCCTTTCACTCCGACGATGAACCTGAACTTTCTAGGGCGAAATGCGACTTAAAATTATGAACACCCGTAGTATAAATTTGTTATACCATAAAGAAAACATAACAAGAAGAATGTAATGTTTATGTGTTTTGTATTGTTTTGAGTGGTAATACGTAACTGAAGAAAAGTCAGGTGCCGGAAAACATTACTGCGAAAATAATAAATGGCTCTGTAATTTGTATAGGTGCTACGTAGTAATGCCGTTGGTTAAATAATTGGGCAGCTGTACTTCAGACGTATACGACAATAATACGGCAAGTACAAGGAAAGAAAATTTTGAGGCAGTCTTGTAAATAATCAACTAAGTGCCACAATTTGCACTGACAAAGTGTAGAATAATGGTAAAGCTGACTCGTTCCTCACCATAGGGAGAAACAACTATTATGACCAATAGAGCATAACTAACTACGTAGCCACTGATGTATCAGCTAAGTATAAACGAATCTCAATGCAGGAAATTTCTGTTCGACAGATTATGTTCACTAACATGTACAGAAACTTTGCATGTCATTGAGGATAAATGAATTTTATAATTATTTTTTAATTTACTGTCTTAATCTGTGAAACTGTACGTCACTGCAGGTGACTTATCATAAATATTTAAAAAAGTTCACTGTTCTAGTATTTTTCACAAAAGGACAAGTTTTGACCAGAACCACACATTCACAGCACCCTTTTCATCAATGGAACTCTCCTTTGTTCTCACGTCTCGTTCAGTTACGATCAGACTTACGTGTTTGATTAAAGGGTTGAAAGAACGATGTCCTTATGTATTCGTAGGGCCTCCTCCTGTCTTTTGACATGTTATGTGATGTCTTAGGAATAAAATACGTTATCACCTTAATTGCTCTGAGAAACACCGCATTAATAAAACCCAATGATTGAATTGTAGATATTTTGCTTATATACCTTTGGCTTCCTAAGCAAACTGATTAGGTATAGCTGTGACGTTGAAGTTGTGGCGCTTTTGTGGGGTATACGAATGGAACTGCTAGGCACGAATACGAAATTAGCGTACAGGATGAGGAAGATTAAAGACACGAACGTATTTGATTGCTGCCTGACTGTCGTGGAAATTCATTCCCTCTGCCGAATTATGTAGTCACTCGGCGTTTTATTGGCTACCGTTAAGGGTCTGTCGTGAGTTTCCACTACAAGTACCCATAACATGGCTAGAGCTGCCGTGGTTTGATACGTATGAGGATAATGGCTCACTGCCAGCGACCTTCGATTTTAACAGCGATAGGAGAGCCACAGTTCGATGTTTCTGTAACCAATTCAGAGTGTAAATGAGTGCATTTGCTTAATTACGAAAATACGTTTGGAAAACGCTACCTCTAGCTACTTCAAGTTACAAAAGGGTGCAACACATTGGATGCATGATGTTGTTACATAATACTGTAGAGTCCACTACTGGAACCAAGTGTTCGCTGAAAGTTCGCCTAACGCTGTGAGAATAATTTATCTATTCTTTTCTTGGTTTTTGAAGCGTCTTGTTAATATCAGCAAATGCGGTACACTGCACGGCAAAATAGCCATGATACCAGAGCCGAGCAATGTATATAATAGAACCAGCCTACCGCACATTTGTGGTCATCAGGCTGTGGTACATGAAAACCAAATGTTAGCTAGCAGCGTTAGAGTACAAATCCCTGGTAACGGCGTGAAAATTAGGCAGCCTAGGAACGAATCACGACCCGCACCACAGCTTCAACACTGTCAGCTCATTTCACCTGTTATCACATTTCACACATGTCCTGTTTCGTACCTTGGTGCACTAGCGCTAAGCTGTAAACGGCTCTGCGGCTTTGTTATCGGACCATTACCCGAGTAATATAAGCAGGAGGGATTCGATGAAGTTTGTAATGTAGGACTGAGTAACTGGAGGAATTTAAATGACAACTCTTCATCAGCAGAGAAACTTATGGAGTCAACAGCATTTTCATACTTGAGTTAAAGCCGGCATGTGTGGCCGAGCGGTTCGAGGCGCTACAGTCTGGAACCGCTCGACCGCTACGGTCCCAGGTTCGAATCCCGCCTCGGGCATGGATGTGTGTGATGTCATTCGGTTAGTTAGGTTTTAGTAGTTCTAAGTGCTAGGGGACTGATAAGTCCCATAATGCTCAGATCCATTTGAACACTTGAGTAAAAAGTGTTTAATTAGCACACCACCGTGGCCGAGCGGTTCTAGGTGGTTCAGTCTGGTACCGCGCGACCGCTAAGTTCGCAGGTTGGAATCCGGCCTCGGGCATGGATGTGTGTGATGTCCTTAGGTTAGTTAGGTTTAAGTAGTTCTAGGTTCTAGGGGACTGATGACCTCAGATGTTAAGTCCCATAGTGCTCAGAGCCATTTGAACCGTTAGTACACCAAAATTTCTTTTCCAGAAGACTTGCTCAGCTAAAATGTCCTTACTGATGGAATATTAAAAGTCTTAAATACAAAATGTCAGTACTTGTTTGGTCTCATCTCTTCAAGGCATTTGACGGTATAAATCACGACACTCCTTCTGAAAAGCTTAAGTTTGGTGAAATTAAGTGTAACTATTTGCGAATTTATTTACCAAAAGGTGTTTAGTGTGTATTGTAGACGGCAGAAGTGATATAATAAATCTGTAAAGATTAAAACAGAAGCAGTTGTTAATACTGTTTTAGAAGTCATTGATAATTGCTTCCGTGGAACTGGACCCGCCCTTTTTTCAACAGATAAAATAACATCAACAATTATGTAACACACGAACAGAAATCAGTGAAAGGGGTAGTTGCTCCAGATTATAGAGTGAACATATTGATAGACAGTTTAACCGGGAGAAATCCACTGCCGAGCTCATGAAACAGCTATGTTGAGCGACATTTTCTCTTCACACATTTGCTCGCGGGGTGGAATGAGAGCTAACTATTTCTAGTATCGTCCCCTGAACCGATCGCGGTCTACTGGTTCGGAGCCGAGTGGAAGGCTTAAACCAGAGGCTCAGACGATTCTGCGGGGATCTGGGGTGAAAATTTCTCGACCTCCGCTAGCGGGTGGAGAAATGTAGGGTCCCCCTGAATAGGTCTGGCGTGCACTACATGCCGGGTTGGGTTGGGTTGTTTGGGGAAGGGGACCTGACAGTGAGGTCATCGGTCTCATCGGATGAGGGAAAAACGTGGAAGGAAGTAGGCAGTGCCCTTTGAAAGGAACCATCCCGGCATTTGCCTGGAGCGATTTAGGTAAATCACGGAAAACCTAAATCAGGATGGCCGGACGCGGGATTGAACCCTCGTCCTCTCGAATGAGAGTCCAGTGTCGACCCACTGCGCCACCTCGCTCGGTACTACACGCCGGAAGCGACTAAAAGGGTAGCGGAGTACGTGTGTAGTGCACATGTGGGTTTTTTAGGTTAGAGAATTCCCTCCCTAGGCCCTACAAGACGCCTCGTGAGACGTGGCAAGGTAGGAGTAGGCAAAATGCAACAGGAGATAACAATTCTCAGAACTTCTCTCATTAATAAACGGTCACAACGTCTTTATAGTACTAGCGACAGAAAGTTGGCTGAAACCAGACATAAACAGTAATGAAATCCTAAACTCAGATTGGAATGTATACCGCAGAGACAGGCTGGACAGTGAAGGGAAAGGCGTGTTTATAGCGATAAGAAGTGAAACAGTATCCATAGAAATTGACGGAGATCCGAAATGTGAAATAATTTGGGTGAAGGTCACGGTTAAAGCAGGCTCAGACATGGTAATTGGATGTCTCTATAGGCTCCCTGGCTCATCTGCTGTTGTGTATGAGCACCTGAAGCATAATTTGTAAAATATTTCGAGTAGATATCCCCACGATGTAATAGTTCTGGGTGGAGATTTTAATTTGCCGGATATAGACTGGGAGACTCAAACGTTCATAACGGGTGGCAGGGAAAAAGAATCCAGTGAAATTTTTTACAGTGCTTTATCTGAAAACTACCTTGAGCAGTTAAACAGAGAACCGACTCGTAGCGATAACATACTAGACGTTCTGGTGACAAACAGACCCGAACTATTTGAAACAGTTAATGCAGAACAGGGAATCAGCGATCATAAGCCGTAACTGCATCGATGATTTCAGCCGCAAATAGAAATGTTAAAAAAGGTAGGAAGATTTTTCTGTTTAGCAAAAGTGACGAAAAGCAGATTACAGAGTACCTGACGGCTCAACACAGAAGTTTTGTCTCAAGTACAGATAGTGTTGAGGATCAGTGGACTAAGTTCAAAACCATCGTACAATATGCGTTAGATGAGTATGTGCCACGAAAGATCGTAACAGATGGAAAAGAACCACCGTGGTACAACAACCGAGTTAGGAAACTGCTGCGGAAGCAAAGGGAAATTCACAGCAAACACAAACATAGCCAAAGCCTTGCATACGAACAAAAATTACGCGAAGCGAAATGTAGTGTGAGGAGGGTTATGCGAGAGGCGTTCAATGAATTCGAAAGTAAAGTTCTATGTACTGAAATGTTGGTCTTATGTCAAAGCGGTAGGTGGATCAAAAGAAAATATGCAGACACTCTGTGACCAAAATTGTTGTGAAACAGAGGATGACAGACTAAAAGCCGAAATACTAAACGTCTTTTCCAAAGCTGTTTCAGTTGCACTGTAGTTCCTTCTCTAGATTGTCGCAGAAATGACAAAATGGTAGATATCGAAACAGACGACAGAGGGATAGAGAACAATTAAAATCCGTTAAAAGAGGTAAGGCCGCTAGACCTGATGGGATACCAGTTCGATTTTGCACAGAGTACGCGAAGAAACTTGCCCCCTTCTTGCAGCGGTGTACCGTAGGTCTCTAGAAGAGCGTAGCGTTCCAAAGGATTGGGCACAGGTCATACCCGTTTGCAAGAAGGGACGTCGACCAGATGTGCAGAACTATAGACCTATATCTCTAAAGTCGATCAGTTGTAGAATTTTGGAACACGTATTATGTTCGAGTATAATGACTTTTCTGGAGACTAGAAATCTACTCTGTAGGAATCAGCTTGGGTTTCGAAGAAGACGGTCGTGTGAAACCCAGCTCGAGCTATTCGTCCACGAGACTCAGAGGGCCATTGACTCGGGTTCACAGGTAGATGCCGTGTTTCTTGACTTCCACAAAGCGTTCGATACAGTTCCCCACAGTCGTTTAATGGACAATGTAAGAGCATATGGACTATCAGACCAATTGTTTGACTGGATTGAAGAGTTCTTAGAAAGCAGCATGTCATTCTCAATGGAGAGAAGTCTTCCGAAGTAAGAGTGATTTCGTGTCTGCCACAGGGGAGGGTCATAGGACCGTTGCTATTCACAATCTACATAAATGACCTTGTGGATGACATCGGAAGTTCACTGAGGCTTTTTGCGGATGATGCTGTGGTGTATCGAGAGGTTGTAACAATGGAAAATTCTACTGAAATGCAGGAGGATCTGCAGCGAATTGACGCATGGTGCAGGGAATGGCAATTCAGTCTCAACGTAGACAAGTGTAATGTGCTGCGAATACATAGAAAGATAGTTACCTTATCATTTAGCTACAAAATAGCAGGTCAGCAACTGGAAGCAGTTAATTCCATAAATTACCTGGGAGTACGCATTAGGAGTGATTTAAAATGGAATGATCATATAATGTTGATCGTCGGAAAGCAGATGCCAGACTGAGATTCACTGGAGGAATCCTAAGGAAATGCAATCCGAAAACAAAGGAAGTAGGTTACAGTACGCTTGTTCGCCAACTGCTTGAATACTGCTCAGCAGTGTAGGATCCGTACCAGATAGGGTTGATAGAAGTGGTAAAGAAGATCCAACGGAGAGCATCATGTTTCGTTACAGGATCATTTAGTAATCGTCAAAGCGTTACGGAGATGATAGATAAACTCCAGTGGAAGACTCTGCAGGAGAGACGCTCAGTAGCTCGGTATGGGTTTTTGTTAAAGTTTCGAGAACATACCTTCACCGAAGAGTCAAGCAGTATGTTGCTCCCTCCTACGTATATCTCGCAAAGACACCGTGAACATAAAATCAGAGAGGTTAGAGCCCACACAGAAGCATACCGACAATCCTTCTTTCCACGAACAAAACGAGACTAGAATAGAAGGGAGAACCGATAGAGTACTCAGGATAACCCCCGCCACACACCGTCATGTGGCTTGCCGATTATGGATGTAGATGTAATTTTTTGGTAAACAGACAGATATTTTTAGGCATTTAGATTTCTTTTCCATCTCTCTAGGGGAGTAACTACACAGTAAGGAAATTTTTATAGCATAAATGGATCAGTGATATGTGATGTCAGTCACGTCATAGGTACTTCATCAAATAGGCATTTAAAGTAAAGCATCCGCCAAAATCTTTGGTAATTTAAGCAGTGACGTAAAACGACTACACATGGTAAATGAAATCTGATTTTTTTTCTTCTGGACAGTTACTTCATTTTGGCAGACAAATATGTTCTTGGAAATATTTAGCAGCTAGTGTGTAACTGACAAATATTTTTGCTTTGTAGCTAAACTTGTGATTCACATCTAGCAACAATGGCAACATTATATTTCAGCTGATGAGCTATTTTATAATTTCTAAGAGACCTACATCTAGCCATACACAGGCATAAATATTGTGAACACTGTACTCGTTCAACATCTTTTGACAGGAATGGTGCAAATGATCAATAAACCACGGTAAAACAAAAAACAAACAAAAATAGGGAAGAAAATAGATGGGAGCACTGTCACTATAGCGAAACAGGATCTTCCGCATGTTGTTTTCTATCCAAACGAAAGAGAAATGTTAAATTGGCACTATACGGCAATTCTGTGAACTGCGTCGTTCATAAAAGCGTCATGGCGCAAATTTGGGACTATAAATAGTGTGGAGAAGCCGACAACATTCTCTACATGGCACAGTAAGGCGTGAGTAATTTGCATCAAGTTGTGTAGATTCTCTGCACTTTAGTCATGGCTGACTAATCCGACATGCCCGGTTATCGACTTTTGCAATTCTTTGTGGCGTAATATTCGGAACAGTTTCCTCACGCTGGGAGAGGTTCCTTCGCGTGTTTACAACGCACTTTTGTATACGTCTCTATGGCAACGTCTCTCTTCACAGCTCTATGTGGTACCTGTTTTCGCCTACGCCCGTTTTCTCTCCGCAGTTGAAATCTGTCAAAAGTGCTACCAGGTGACAGGGATTTGCTTAAGTGACCCGACTGTAGGAGTGTTTTGGTAGTAAAGCCGAATGTGGTAAAACTTCATGAATGATGCCTCAATTTTTCACACACACGCACATACACACACAAACACACACGGACGCACATACATGCATACATCGTTTATACAATACGTGTAGATTTAGAATTGCCTAATGCTAGTGGAGGCCGATCCCAGCTGAATTTGGTGAATGCGTCATCTCTGAATACAGTTAATTTTATCTGTTAAACCTGCTGTTGTTTCTCGTATTTCTCATAGAACACCGACGGCCTACTGATCTCTACCCTCTCGATTCTGGGGCAAATTGTTTTCATACTAGCGGCCTGTGGTTAGAGTACTGTCAACAGCGGTTGGCACCAGCCCACATGTAAATGACCAGATATTTTTAATTATATTTAGATCTCTTTACTTGCATTGTAGCAGAATTTTTTGTATAAACGTAATGGAATTACTATAAAAAAGTTAAAGCAAAGGTTGGTGAGAGCATTATTTATGAAACACAAGGTTCATGGTTCGATACCCAATCAACCATAAAATTTTTATCCGTTAGGGACATTCAATATAGATGTTACTATATATACTACACAGTCCTATATTTTGGAAACAGTTAAACAGTTTCTAGCGATAGAGGATGAGATTCCCAGTTCATGCATAACGTAATTCATTCACAATTGTTAAAATAAATGACGAATAAAGTAACATTAAATAATCGTTAGAAGTAATGGCAGAAGGTAGTCTAAGGGAGTCAAGAGCATCAAGTCCATACCATCCTGGCAGGTTAAAACTAGAAGCCGGACCTGCACTGGAAACTGGGCCTATTGTCTCTCACGAGCCAGTACTCCGCTGCCTGAGTTATCCAACCACGACTGACGACCCGCCTTCACAGCTTTGTTTCTACCAGTACTCATTCTACAAACTTCCAGACTTCACGTACACTACGTGATCAAAAGCATCCGGACACTCCGAAAACATATGTTTTTTTCACATTAGGAGCATTGTGCTGCCACCTACTGCCAGGTACTCCATATCAGCGTCCTCGGTAGTCATTAGACATCGCGAAAGAGCAGAATGAAGCGTTCCGTGAAATTCACGGACATAGAACGTGGCCAGGTGATTGGGTGTCACTCGTGTCATACGTCTGTACATGAGGTTTCCGCACCCTTAATCATCGATGGGTACCACTATTTCCCATGTGATAGTGGACTCTATGATCTGTACTCTTTCTTAACCGATCGAAATAAAATTGCACCTGAAGTTTTGTAATTGGAATTGATTTCTTTCTAAAATCTATGAAGAAGTTGTTACTGTGCACATTGCGTTTAATTTTGTTTGTTAGCGGTCTGTCGTTTCCTTTAAATGGTGAACTAGAAAGCAAATATTCCAATTTTCTTTCCACCAATTCAGTTCAGTAGACAGTTTGTTTTAAACTGCTGCGTGAAACTGAGACACATATTTCTGTAATAATTCAGATTTATATGGATATTAGCACTTGGGATTCAAACTACAATTTTCTCAGTGATTTGCAGAATATACATGTAGGCTAATATGCAGACTGTGGAAGGATGTGAATGAAATTGAGCCTGCGCTTTTCACATATCTCATCACAGCATTCTCCTTAAGCTTCTTAGGAAAACACAAGTGTAGTAGGTCGAGTGGGGATATCAGAGGTCGTCACCTCGAATGGGTGTCTACCGTGCTGTCTACCGCGCAGCCACACTGAACTCCGCGAGTGGGACACAACAGTTAACTAGTACTAGCTGCATTACTTGAAGACCAAGACGGTCGATTCTGAGGAAGCGATACGATATTGCAGTGGCTGTCTTATTTCGAATTACGATGCAAATTTCCTTCGAACATGCATGCACGTCCAAAGATCAGGTCGTGGGGCGACTAAACCTGTAATGAAATACGTGAAATGTATTGGCAGTTGCGAATATGGACAGCCGTCACCTGTATAATGTAATGACGACAAAAGAAAATGGTTCAAATGGCTCTGAGCACTATGGGACTTGCCATCTGAGGTCATCAGTCCCCTAGAACTTAGAACTACTTAAACCTAACTACCCTAAGGACACCACACACATCCATGCAGGATTCGAACCTGCGACCGTAGCGGTCATGCGGTTCCAGACTGAAGAGCCTAGAACTGCTCTGCCACTGCGGCGGACCGAATGACGACAGCGAAGATTTCTACCCGACCGGGATTCGAACTCGAATTTCCCCTTTATCGCGAACGGTCTCCTCGCCATTTGGTTACCAGTGCATGACTCACAGCTGATGACATATGGAAGTTTGTGCATGGCCGTGAGTCGCACTCCGGTTGCCAATTGGTATGGCGACCGTTCCTGTAAGCGGGAAAAGCTTAATCCCAGACAGGACAAATTTTCACTGTCGTCATTCCACTATTCAGGTGATGGTTGTCCATATTCGCAACTGCGAATACCTTTCATGTATTTTGATGCAAGTTCTGGAATCAACTGTTCGATAAAGCAACCATCCCGGAGAACTTAGTTTGGCAGGCTATCAAGCTGTCTGAGCCGGTTTACCGAAAACATGCTTACGTCAGTCTTACTCCGGAAACCTATCCACGTGTTTACTGGACAAATATTCTCAGTAATTTTAGTATTCGCTGAGGTTACTTGCATGGAAATGAGTAGGAAATGCCCCACAATAATCGCGAGCTAGCAACTGGAGAAGTTTATGAGCATCAGGTTCACATTTGTTGTATGGAAATTGTCATGAATTCTCGATCTCTTACTTTTGATTGGTACGGGCAGCTGTGGGAGAACCGCTCCCCCGCCAGTCGCTCCTGTTCTCCGTGTGTGGGACGATGGTGTAGGTGTAGTGTGAACAGCGACAACTAACATGTGTAACGAATCGCACGGCAGGATCAGTGTGACACGTTTGATGCTTTCTGCACAAAATAAACAAGCACATCAGACAAACAATTAGTCATACCAGGAAAAACAAGAAACCACAGATATAGTATATCGCTTAAAGTATCTTGGATAATGAGTCTTCTTCGGCGAGACAATTATTGTTTCAAATGGCTCTGAGCCCTATGCGACTTAACTTCTGTGGTCATCAGTCGCCTATAACTTAGAACTAGTTAAACCTAACTAACCTAGGGACATCACACACATCCATGCCCGAGGCAGGATTCGGACACGCGACCGTAGCGGTCGCCTGGTTCCAGACTGAAGCGCGCAGAACCGCACGACCACTCCGACCGGCAGACAATTATTCTTCAAGCTTATACAGATATACAAAACAGGGTTATTTTCTGTCTGTCAGTCGATGTGTTTTATTATCTAGCAACGGGTTTTTGACAATGTCACATTTTTCAAATCATTTCTAGTAGTTACAGAGTAACCGGTCGTAGCATTACTGTCAGTTTCACTGTCATACACTCAAATAGCGTACGGAAACATCTGTAGGCACGGAATACATAACAAACTTATTCTGTATTGACAGTATTGGTCTGAAATTACAGATAATATTACAGTTCAAAGATTCAGAGGGAAAACTACCAATTTCCAATTAAAAACTACTTCGTATGACCAATACGTTATTTTCCTTGTAGAACTTCACAGTAGAGATGTGCCATAAAAAAAATTCCCTTCAAGGCGTTGCTGCAGCATATGGCAACGTAGCGCGACTCTGATATGGGTATAAAGCAGCGTAGCGCCAACCTGATACGGGTAAAAAGCACCTAAGTACAGGCACAGGATTAGTGTGGCATTTATGTCTTACCTTTGTGTTTGCGGCAAATGCGGCAACGTAAAATATGGCTACAATATTATCAAATGCATCCAAGCAGGACCAACGTGCTTTTATTCTTTTCTTGGCTACCGAAGAATGAACATCAGCAGACATTATCGGATAATGTATAATGTGTAAGGTGCAGCTTGGCTGTTGATAACCGCCTTTATGGAGTGGCCGCCAAATTTCTGTCATTGCTGTTTCATGCTAACGCACGTCCGAGAATCGAGCAGCCGCCCCATAGTCCAATTCTCTCCCCACGCGATTACGACGCCTTCTTCATGTAGCGGAACACCGTGTTTAACCGAACGGGTATCTTAAAGCTTGTGCATCGGTGCGATGATAGCCTCAATGCTCGAGGGAATTTTTAGCTGATTGGAGTACAGAGTCTGAACTGTACCACCTTCGAACAGAAACCTTTTGATAAATCCTTGTAATGTGAAATATAAAGACTTAAAATTTGACAGAAAACGTTCAGTTTTTTTAGTAATAAATTATCAAAGTTCTTCGAAGAATGATCAGTAAAAAAGCTGCTCCATCTGGTGCAACTTATACGGTAAAAAGAAAAGTAAAATGTCACCACATTTTGTGGGCACTGAAATTATTTAAAAAAATGTCTAAAATATACTCACTCCATTAAAAGATCGTAGGCATAGCCGTCGCTCCTAGTCAAAATTTTACTATTCAGTGAATATTGTCAATGCTACTGCGGGCGAAAGGTGATGAAGACGTGCTCCTGCGAGCTAATATCCCTAAGATGTTCGGGCTCACATGCGGTTGCTCTTCGTCGAACTGTCTTGGCTCAAACTCATCTAGGGGATGAACCGCGGGTGTCGCATTACACGCCCAAAGCTGTACACTTGTTACCCTTTGGTCAAATTCTCTGGCTGATGGCAACTTTGCGAAATACAAAGTTAACATACCATATAATAACGGTAATAATAATATCAGAAAATAAATTAACGACCCCTAAATGATGTAGGTCACACAGTTGGGATTTGGTTGGAGTAACGTTTATTCAAAAAGCAATCTAGTAGCGAAAGTTGTCGTATTTAGAATTACTATTAAACTCGAGCGCATATTCCGTTAATACAGTTCCATCATTGACAATCTCATCGCGAATTACAAGTCAGATACTCCACCTTGTTAACTATGCGAAAAGGCTAGCGGGTTCTCACCGTGATACCATACAACGCGCAATTTTTCGAGGTCGTTTCGTTTCGTAGCTGCCTAAAGTCCGACTGTCCGCTTTCGCGTCTCAATCCGAGCTGTCGCCTTTGGTGTCTCGACCAGAGCTGCCCTCTGTCCGTCTCCAACCGCGTTTCCCGCGTGCCCAACGTCATAGATCAAGTGACTAGAGCAGTTCCCTTTCCTAAAGCCATGAATCTCATTGACTATAGCTAATTCTACATTACTTTACATTTTAACATTCGTATTTAGATAATCGAACTTTGACCACTTTCACGTTGTAAATAAAGTACAATAACACCCATTACGCAATAAACGTTAAATTCTTGTACGTGAAGTGCTGCATTTGTTTCTAACACACGGCTTACTCGATATATGCAGGCCTGAAGATAGCATAATGTAATGCCGATACTTGCTGCCTAAGAAATAAAACCAAAATAACGGCTGTTGGTATTCTATTATTGAAAATTGTTCTTTGGTGAAACCTGCACTTACGGAGTCATGTTTTAAAATTTAACTGCATCTTAAAAGAAGAAAGAAACATGTTTTATAGTGAGTGATGAAAAAAGTTTTTAAAGGGTCCAGATTGGTGATAAAAATGGTCACTGCTAACATGATTAGTCGCGGTACTACGCAAATTGCTGTGTGGCATGTTTCAGGTGGCAGTGTCTTACCGATATGACTGCAGGACAACTCGGTGGCCAGCATGACCGAGAAAGAGAGAGTAACCGGCAGGCAGAACATGTGACATCGTATACGTATGACTATACACACACTGGACCTAGACCTGCAGTTATGGTGTGCGGTCAGATTTTGTAAAACAGCAGGAGCGCCTACGCATTCTAATTGCAAATTAGTAAATCAATATGGTGGTCGGTTCTATTGTGCTGCTATTCATGAAGAGATTTCTAGGGGCCGTTTCCCAGCAGGGTGGCGCTGGCCCACATACCGTTTTTGTAAGCCAACATGCTCTACAGATTGTCGATATAATGAGCTGACCTGTTCGATCGACAGATCTGTCTCCAACAGAGCACATATGGTACATCATTGGACGAAAACACCAGCTTCACCCACAAACTGCATTAACCGTCCTTGTATTGACCGACCAAGTGAAACAGGCATGGAACTCCATCCCAAAAATTGACATCCAGCACCTATACAACACAATGCACGCACGTTTCCATGATTGCACTCAACGTTCTGGAGGTTACATAGATTATTAGGGTTAGTACTGCAACGGCTTATTTTGAGCGTACGTTAATCTGTGACCTTACTGTTAATTACTGAAATATGTTACCTAGACAAATGTATTCCCAAAATTTCATTTCTCTACATTAATTATTGTCCGGTGTTGTTATTAATCAGTGTACATATAATTCCAACAATTCACCATAAAATGCAAAGCAGCTATCCGACTAGAGAACACCTTCGGAGCACGAAAGGGAATATCAGTCTACTACTATAACCATCTCCAACTATCTACTGAGACCGCCATCTCCAACTAGCTACTAAGACAATACTACGAACAGTCTACAGAACTATCCATTAATATATCTCTATAAACTCTTGTACAATAAACCGCACAAATTGATCATTAGCACAGAGAAAATAACAAAGTGTCTTTCATTGTACGAGGAGCGTTCAATAAGTAATGTAACCCAATTTTTTCTGAAAGCAGTGTGGTTTTATTCAGGACTCCCATAAACCAAATTACTCCTCACACTTTTAGATACAAAACGCTACAGTCCATCATAATCTCCGTCCAGCGCAGCGGCCTTACACCGTCTTACTGGCAGGACTTATATTATGTCAGCATTGTACCACTGGTTTGATCGACGTCGGCGCCAACGTTACGCTGTATCAATAATCTCCGCATGACCCTTCTACTGTTTCTCATGGAATTCATATTTCATGGGCTAAAGAGATCGAAGTCGAAAGGTGGGAGGCCCCGGGCTGCACGAGCAATGACGCTCCAATAAAGTACACTTCTTAGGTTTTCAGTTGGATCATATTGCGCAAATCCTACATAATTTCGTCTACACGACTGTTAGACATCTGCAGTTGGTGGTAGTTCCTGTTGTCACCGCTGTAAGACGTGACTGATGATAGTCGCGTGACAGCTTCGAAATTTATCAATCCAGGAGCAGGCAACACACGTGCGCGAAAAGGCTCTCGCAGTTGGAGGAGAGCGGCTCTCGTAGTGGGCCTGGCGGGAGGCATAGGAAATCCGTCCACGCTTGTGCTGTGGGAAGTTATTGTGCTGATAGACGCTCACGTGGTTAAAAGCTGAATAAAATCTCAGGCAGCGAATCGGAAGTTCACATTTCTCCCATTTTATTTTTAATGGCAGCCAGTGCTGGTGGATTCCAGGCGGCGCTTGATAGAAACCTGTTGACACGATTTTCCGCCTTACTGATATGTGCAACGTCCTTAAGAAAACAGCCTCAGAAAGACGAGGCTGAGGATAAAACACCAGTATCCTTGTCAAACATATGATACCCTTGTCCTGGCAGTGCTCTGCCACCGCCGATTTATTAGCTTGCCTTAGGCGTGTATGGCGAGAGTGTTCTACAGAACACTCTTGCACGGTTCGGAAGCTCTGCTCAGTATAAGATTTTCCACAATAACAAGGGATCTTACATGTGCCACCTGTCCTAAGGCCAAGGTCATATGTCCTCAAGTTCGCTGGTGGTCGAAAAACAAACTGATGTCGCGCCTCTTGAGAGTTCTTTGTTTTCTTGACGTCATGCCACAAAAATAAGGAAAGAACGCCGCCGTTGTGAGGGTCTACGCGTCTTCATTAGCATCCCTGCTTTGAACTTGCTTCGAACAGAATGCATGGCGTATCTGACTATCAGAATGGCCGTTCTGTTGGAACTCCAATCTTAGGTGTTGTAGTTCACCGAGTAGACTGTCGGTAAATGAGACCACAAAAACCACCGCATTGAGCAGTATGGTGACAGCTTGTGGCCTTCAAATGTAACTCTGTGTCCTGAAAGAAAACTTAAATCTGCAGCCGAGTGAAACTTCTTGGCAGATTAAAACTGTGTGCCAGACTGAGTCTCGAACTCGGAACCTTTCGCCGGCAAACGCTCAACGCCGTCCTCACAGCTTTCCTTCCGGTAGGAGACAGTTTCGAGTCTCGGTCCGGCAAACGGTTTTTATCTGCCAGGAAGTTTCATGAATAAGTGTCAATTGCTTTGTGGTAGACACTATTTCCCAGAATACAATCGGCTTATCTTCTATGACATCAAGTAATGGTAAAATGCCATCTTCTTCCACTTTCATGTTGAAATGTATACTTGGGATGGAGCAACCTCAAATGCGAGAGAAAGAAGGATGCTGTGTCTGTTCTGTGGGGACACACGACAAATGTATCTCCTAAGTACCGCCAGAAGCTGGAATATAGGAAATTAGTCGACTATAGCTCTTTATCCTGAAAGTATCCCATAAAATGTTTGGCCACCATGACCGACAGGGGAGATCCGATGGTGACATTGTCAACTTGTTGAGAACACTGGCTGTAGAACAAGAAAGAACAATGTCACAAATTGCTGCTGACAAGCTCTAAGGAGTCCTGCAGACTTACTTTCGAAAATAAGATAAATCATCAAACCTAACCAAAGGATCCGACAGTTGTAGCCTGAATGTCTTCAAGCATCCTACGGAGACCTCTGAAGTTTGGATATGATAGCCACATTTATCCATGAGAGTTCCAAACAGTGAAGGGAGGTTAGTCATTAAACTGTTGGGCCCAGAGGAGACTCATCGTTATGCATGTTCGACTGGCCATACAATTTTTGGGGAACTGCAGCCTACCTACGCTGGCCCTTAATGACTTCAGTCGGAATAGAACTCTTCTTGAGGTTGTCTAATGTTTTTCTTTGTATTTTCCCCCGTCGAATGCTCTCTTAGCTTTTGATAAGCAGAATCGTCGACCAACACCTCCATTTTACTGTTGTGTTCAGCTCATGAGAAAAGAACGCTGCTGTTTTCCTCCTCGGAAGTTGAAAGGACGAGGTTTTTGTCCGGTCTCAAGTCTAGCGGAGACTTTCTTTATGCTGAATTGATAATAAACTTGTTTGTGGGGCTGGAGTTAAGATCTGGCATGTGTTTCCCCTAATCGCCTCTGTATCGTCACTGGAAAGTTTCAAAATTGCTTGTTGGATCCTAGTTAACACATCTTGGATTTGAGCTATCACAGATGTTATGAAGACAGATGGAGTTTTTCAACTAAGGGCTGCCCTGTAGATGACAGTTTTGTTTCCAGTTCAATGTGATGAACCCACGTTTCACCATCCATGGCGACGTTCGACACACTTTTTAGTACCCCAACTGGTGGGCGAGTGTATCAACACTACCAACAAAGGCGTCGAGTTGAGCAGCCTTGTGTTTGAATGTCATCCATCGATCATGTCGGATAAGAGTGTCTCCACGATCCAGCATTGAACGAGTCACAGCTCTGAGCAGCCAGGTTGCATGCGAAAGGTTGGATAGGTTTGTACAACCATGTTCCGACATGACAGACGCCTCAGCCATCGACTCACTGTGGTCTTGTATATTGCAGGTCACCATAGACTTTCTGCAAGTGCTTCATAATATCTGTGGCTCTGGTTGTCCGCCAAAAAATTGACAATTACAGCTCTGTGCTTGGAACGCATCTCCATTGTTGACGCTCATCTGAAGATTACTTATTGGAACGTCATGAACTATAGGGGTTTGAAGCAGTAGTATGCCACAATGTTCTACAACAAATTCTGCATTTTGACAACAGTAATTAGCCACAAAGACATGTACAGCTTTGTTTGCTGAACGCCCTCATGTAAAGAAGAATATATGTTTGTATGTGAGGATATCTGAGGTTTCCTTGCAAACCGCTGTATTCGTTTCAACCGAATTTGGCACAGGAATAGCAGACCTCATGTGTATCAGAATTTTGGAGTTCATAACCTCCCAGCTCAGTTGGAGATATACACGACAAGCACGTTGTGTGGGACCAGTATTGGCCTGCCGAATCAACCTGTTTTGCAGGCCAGCCCACATTTCAGGGCCAAAAAAATTGTGTTCCTGACCTTGGCATGTAGTCTATCCTGCATGACAGATGTGTTGTAGTAGTATTATAAGCCTGGTTTATTAAACTGTGTTGTATGGGCTACACGTGCCAATGAACATTGGTGGGGACAGACTGAGAACAGACTGAGATGAATAGAGGAAAGGACATGCAGTGTGAGGTATAAGGAAATGGACAGGGGGGAGAGGGAAGAGATGCATGACGCAAGTGGAAGGTGTGGAGGGGAAATAGGCAGATGGAAAAGGAATAGGGGAAGGTGGCAATGTAGAGATAGGCAGAGGGGGTGTTGAATATGGTCAGAGGGAGGAGTGGGGAGTAGAGGCAGACATGTTGAGAGAGAGGGAGGGAATAGACAAAGAGGGGAAGTGGGCTAGAGGAGAGGGACAGGTGAGGTGAGAGTATCAACTGGACAGATAGATGGAAGAAGAGGTGGATACAGAAAGGGGGAGAGAAAGAAAGAAAGAGAAATAGAGAGAGAGAAAGATATATATATATATATATATATATATATATATATATATATATATATATATATAATGTATTAATTGACATTGAGGACGTAACATGTTATCTAGGCTGATAATTATTAACAGAAGTAACTTCAGACGTGACCTGGAAAAGCGTGCTGTCGTTAAAGTGCAGATAATATTAGGAGTACCCTCAGACTCCTGCAGGCTATGAAGTCAGTTATAATGACGCACTATTTGGAAAACAGCTGCACAGATATTCCGTCAGCTGTTATTAAGACGTAAAGTAGGTGGATATTGGAAACTTGCTTTAAATGAAAGAAAATATGAAATTATGGATTTCACAAAACGCAGAAAAGATATATGTTACGACTACAAGATGAATTGCAGACTTCTACAATCTGTCACAGCATACAAACACTTGGGAGTAAGCATTTGCAGTGATATGATACAGAATAAAGAGATAGATCCATTCGTAGAGACTGAAGTTACTTCTAGACCGATGTGAATGAACAGAGAGATTGCTTACAAACAGCGTGTGTATCCCATCGTAGAATATTGATCAGGTTCGTCGGACGCTTAGCAAACAAGCCTAACAGGTGATACGGAACATATTCAAAGAAAGCCAGCACGAATGCTCGAGAGTTTCTTTGACGCACGAGAATACTTGAACACATCAACTGGTAGCCACTACATTCTCTGAGCATCACTTCAGTAGGAACGGTGAAGACTAGATTCGACTAATTACAGAGCGCTTAGAGACATTTAAACAATTATTCTTCCCGAGTACCATGTGAGGCAGGAACGGGAAGAATACTCAATATGAAGTAGAATTCTGAGTAATGTGTGACACGCAATTCACATTTTGGTACTGTCGAACCATAACTATTTAGTGGTAAGTTTCGAACATACATTTCGGTAATACCGTTCGAAACTGTCTTCTTGCCCAAAAGACGACTGATCACCCTTGCAGTAAAATAAAGTATCTGTGACACTTATAAATCTCAGCCCACAACATCTAGAACGTGTGCGTAGGAAAGACAAACCAGCCAATAATTTCATTCGTATTTATTTTGTGATAATTCAACGTGATCTGGTTTCTACATTTGAAAATAGGAAAAAATGAATTTTTTCCGCATAAGAAGAAAACAGGAAATATAGCAAACGGTTTTGGAAGGCTTCGCACTAGATGTGAGTAAACTGTTTGATTTCATTAAGGAGCTACAAGAATTGACGCTCGCTGCGTACTGACTGTTGGTAAATGCAGCATTATCCTTATGCAAGTGCCTGGGTCAATATGTGTGTGTGGGCTTTTATCTGTGCAATGACATTAGTAGGCTGTAGCATATCGATATTTGATGTTAGAAGCGTATTTGCTGAAAGGGAGACTAATCATGAGTGGCGTATTTTTCGATGAAAACGTCCATTGTCAAACAGTAACAACGCGGAAGAAGCAAACTGAAATTCCTAGCATTGATGCCGCGGACGTAGGATTCCAGAAAACGACCTCAACCCACAGAGTTGCGCAAGTCAGCATTCCTAGCAATCCAGTTTCCGTCGTCTGTTATTGCTTCCACAGAAATATAGCACCGCCGTTCTCTGTGTTCCTGCTGATGGAACAACTGTTCTTGATAGCCGCCCAGTCGCCAAGCTTTAGTGTCAACAGAAAATATGTTTTGTACCGGTACTTTTTTTAGAACATACGTTGCTACTGGAAAAACATTCCAACTACTGTGGAAACTTCCTACAGAACGCTCCATTTTAAGCAAATGTCGATGATACAGAGAACGTTATGTCTGTGTTTCAGTACCATATACTTTTATTTATTCATTCATATTTCGTCAGAGACGTCTTCAAGCCACAATTTTTAATTTTTACTGATGTGGATTAATACGAATTCTTCGAAATTTTTGGCGAAAAAGAAAGGAACGTAGGGAATCATTGCGTCTTGTTGGTGTTTAATCATAAAACGTACATCACATCATCACTGTGTTAGAACTAACAAAAGGAATCCCTGCTTTCGTTTAATTTGACATCAATTAACAGGAAAATTGTACAACTTCGTTGACCTTATAAACAGAAATGTTTAATTAACAGGTAACAGCAGAAATTAGCTGAAAGTAAAAATAATATTGCTGCTTTATTTGCGCCACTCCCCTGTAACAGTGCTGATACAGGAAAGAGAAATCTCCCGTCCCCAAATAGGAAGAAAATCGATGCTATGCTTCACCGCTCGAAGGCTGTCTATCTGTTTCTGCAGCTGGATCTACACGGCTTCTCTGCCATTCTCTCTGAAGTGTGTGGCAGAGGGTTTATCGAACAACTCTCACACTATTTGTCTTCCGTTCCACTCTCGAAACGCGCGCGGATAAAGCGAACACATATCTTTCAGCCCGCCTTCATTTAAATTATCACGATACACATGCTCCCTATGTAGATGGGCTTCAACACAATATCTTCATACTAAGAGGAGAAAGTTGGTTATTAAAAATCGCTGTGTAATTAATAACGCCTTTGTTTTAATGATTGTCACACCATTTCACTTTCATATCTATGACACTCTCTTCTCAGTTTCGCTACGATTCAAAATGAGCTACCCTTCTTTGGATATTTCTGAGCTCTCTTACAATGCAACTAATAAAGATCCCAAACCTCACAGCAATGCTCCAAAAGAAGACGAACAGCCGGCCGTTGTGGCTGAGCGGTTCTAAGCGCAGTCTGAAACCGCGAGACCGCTACGATTATAGGTTCGAATCCTGCCTTGGGCATGGATGTGTGTGATATCCTTAGTTTGGTTTAAGTAGTTTGAGGTCTAGGGGACTAATGACCCCAGATGTTAGCCTAAGTCCCGTAGTGCTCGGAGGCATTTGAATGTTTTGAAGACGAACAATATGAGTATAGGAAACATATTTAGTTGATTTGTATCTCCTTAATGTGCAGAGTTTGGTTCGACCTCCACAAATTATGTTTGTGATGATCCCATTGTAAGTAGTTCGTAACTACAGTCCTTAGCAATTTAGTTGAATTGACAGCCTTTAGATTTGTGTAATTTATACAGTAACCGAAATTTAACGGATTCCTTGTGCTTAGATCACTTCACAAGTTTCCACTTCTCGCGCCATAAAAATTTCTTGCCTATATCATTTTGAAATTGGTTTTGATCTTCTGGTGACTTAACTGGACGCTAAATAACAGCAGCATCTGCAAAGTATCTAAGAGGGCTACTCAGATTGATTCCTAAACCGTTTATGTAGATTGGGAACAGCAGAAAGTCTACAACACTTCCCTATAGAACGCCTGATGTCAGAAGCTTTATTCGATGAATTTCCGTCGGTTACGACGAACAGTGTCCATTCTGAGAAGAAATAACGAATCCACTTGCACAACCTAGACGATACTTCATAGGCATCCAATTTGAGTAGAAGCCGCTAGTGAGAAGCCTTCGGTAAACGTAGAAATCTGGAATCAGTTTGAAGTCTCTTATCAGTAGAACTTATTTCTTCATGAGAGTAATGGACTAGTTGTGTTGCACAAGAGCAATATTTTTTGAACTCATGCAGACTATTGTCCATAGCTCGTTTCATTCAAGATAATTCATAACGTTCTAGCACAGTATATGTTCCAAAAGCTACTGCAAATCGACGTCAGTGTCATGCATCTGTAATTCAGTGGCTTAGTCATATTTCCTGTCTTGAATGTTGGTGTGACCAGTGCAAGTATCCAATCTTTGGGTTCGGACCTTTCATCTACCGAGCGATTGTATACGTTTGTTAAGTACCGAGTTATTGTATCAGCATAATCTAGGAGAAACCTAACTGGTATACAGTCTGGACAGGAAAACTTGCCTTTATTGAGTGTTTTGTGTTTCTTCGTTGCACTTGACTCGCAGTCGTACGGATGGCGGTTCAAACCCGCGTCTGGCCATCCAGATTTGGGTTCTCCCTAAATCGCTCCAGGCAAATGCCGGGATGGTTTTTTCGAAAGAGCACGACCGATTTCTTTTTCCGCCCTTGACACAGTCGGAGCTTGTGCTCCGTCCCTGATGACCTGGATGTCGACGGGGTGTTGATTCCAATCTTCCTTCCTTTCCTACCTTCATCGCTGGGCTGAATATACAGTTTGGTTAGCACTCACACTTCCGCTACTTGAGCCTGTCTAAACGGACCACCATTTACCGTATTTGTACCCATCTTTAATGGAATGATGTTCAGACTGTGCGTTGCGGGACTTGCGTTGTTAGTAGCGTTGCAGTCGTGCCATTCCATTAGGCGCCGGTACTTGTACGGTGCAAAGTGATGTTGAGACAGAAACATTGGTGTTCATTACAGATGAGGACAGTCGGCGTGGATCAGGACAAGGTGAACAGGTGTTTTACTCATTCAGCTTTTTTATCAAAACAACAGCACTATTGCTGCTCCTCTTCACCTCGTTAAAGGAATACAGAAAGCCCTCTTTCTCCACCGCAGTCGAAGAACACGTTTCGGAAGTTCGAATTTACTGGTGATTTGCTAATGACTCGTGGAAGAAGAAGATTGCCAGTTGTCCCAAAAACTGTTAAAAAGTTATTGCTACCATTGCTGAGAATGCTGGATGCAATGTGCTATCTTTAAGTAATGTCACGGGAATAGAGCATTCCATGGCACACCGAAAAATGCTGCAAACGATGTAGAACGGTATCTGTAGTGCGGCTCCAGGCAAATGCTCGTGACAATGAGCAACATATTTAACCTGGAACGTAAACATGTTACGTAATTAGCAAATGTTACCTCCTCATATGGAAATTAAAAGATGGTTCTTTCAGTGGATTACTTGTTATTTCTCGTCCCCATGACCATACAAACGTTTCCTCGAAGTATCGTTGTTCTACGACCAATCGTTTTCATGGTGGCCCTCTGATGTAGGGAGAGCTTATCTATAATAATTCTGTATCTGTTCGCATGTTACTCATGTTGACTGCTGTTCTTAATTCTAATTTGAATATTTACTTAGTCTTTTTGATGAACGTGTTTCAGAAAACTTTATTTGCTCACTCCTCAACGAAGGTATTGCCGCTGGTGTTCTTTATACATATGACCATGGTGTCTTTGTATTTTCTGCCAGATTTGGGAACAGAGTTTCTTGAGGAAACTATTAAAAGCATCTCGCACTGAAATTAGTGCTAAATTTCCATCGTCTGTAAATCTTGGAGTTTGTGCGTTCTTTAAAATGTAGTATGCTTTCTTTGTTCTTTCTACAACAGTGCTTCGACCTGTTTGTGTACCATGAGGAATCAGTACAATCGCTTATAAATTTATAGGAACTCTGAACTGCCGTCGATACTATTTCTTCGAATTTAAACTACATCTGTTCTACACTTACATAGCTGGATTGGAAGGAGTGAAGACCCTTAGTAAGGTGTCATGCGGAATTTTATGTTCTGTTTTGAACAGAAATATGTTACGTGTGTTTTTGGGTTCATGTGTTATCGTATTCAGTCTCGCTAGAACGACCTTGTGGTCACAAATCATTGTATCAGTAATGATGTACACTATTCGCTTAGCAGTATTTGTCGCTGAGGATAATAATTTTCGAAGAAAGCATTTAGTGCAATTCCGGGACAGCATGTTACGTCTAATACTGGTTTTCGCTCTAATTTGTGCTACCATATCGAGGCGAGGTAGAAGTTATGAACTACAGCTGTATGAGTATAGTACCTGTTGGAAATGCAGGAGTACAGCGCAGGCTATCTTCAGTCAGAAGGGTTCTCAACAATTAGTAATAAAATGATATTTATTAAATACGAAGAGATAATCAATTTCAAGGATGCTTCCTCTTGTGAAATGTCCAGCAAAATAGACGTTTGAAACTATTAAAAGTCCTGTAAAGTATTAAAGTCCTGTCACTATGCCTATGAGTGATATCTACATAGAATCCAGAGGTGGCCTACGATACCTACGGAGCCTAAGTCTTGGAGACGACGGGCAAACACTGCAGCTTGTAGACTCGGCGGTAATTGGAGACCCTACACGACCCGGCGTACTGAAGGGAACTCTCCCGTAGCTCAGTGCTCCGGTATTTAAAGAAGCTTCGACCAATCACCATCGACACACGTGACGCCCACGGATTGGCAACTGCGGCCTCTGGCAGACTCGTTATAGTTCGTACTGCCAACCCATACAGCTGCTGTGCTACTGGTGTTTCGAGCGCAGCTTATCGATTGTGGAGCGGTACCGTCACCACAGTTCTTCAGAGGATACGCAAGTTTTGTTTGAATCTTCCAGTAACTGTATCTTCTGAGTCAAGCGGTCGGTAAAATGAGTCGTTTTTTCTGGTATTCAAGTAAAATACCTTTCCCTACCGCGTTACTATAACAATCTACGTCAATTTAACTACAAGATAAATTATTTCTAACTGCGAGAAACACGCCACACCAACTTGATTTAATCCGTCCTCCCTGGACACCCTTAGGTTTTTCGTAAGACAACTTGATTTAATCCATCCTCCCTGGACACCCTTAGGTCTTTCGTAAGAAACAGCGGCAGCACTTACCTTAGCCATATTTCGGTACCTACAACGATATTACGAATCGCGCTTCATTGCTTTCTGTTAGGGAATAGAGTTATGTTCCATTCTCTCTCTCTCTCTCTCTCTCTTTATTTTTTATTTTATTTTTATTTCTTTATTAATTTATTTGCATAAGCTTTACGACAATCTAGCAGATCTACTGTCCTCTGTTTGCACCCCTGAACGCTGAGACTGTTGACTTTTATTATCTTTCCTAAGATCCTTTAACATGAAAAACCACCCAAAGCACACCACAAGCCCCCTTTCTCACCTTACCACCACCACCCCCCTCGCCCCAAACACCTGTAGCCGTCTTCTGTATAAACTGAACCCCTGATCCATTAAGCGGAACCCAATAGCCCACCTCTATGAACCTAAATTATTTGTTAATACTTGAGATACGAATACCGTTCAGCTTCGATCTAGCCCATCTAATAAATCTAGAAAGTTCATTTAAAATTCGCCACCTTTTCCGACAAACTGATTTGTTCTCAGAATAGTCAGCTGTTCAAAAATATGGGAATACTGTAGTTAATTTTCAGGTAATCTTTATTCTCTCCTCCCCCAAAGGTATTCTGCACTACCATTACAACTAAATGTTCATCTTGTTTTTCATATTTTTCTGGTACTAACAATGTTCTTTAATTTCGTTCTGTCTGTCTTTAGTGCTCGTTTAAGAACATTTTAAGTTTCCGTGTTGATACTTCTGCTCATCAATTAATGATTTGTAAGCACTAGAATCATCAACAGAGAAAGACTGATTGCTCTGAAGGGTTCTGTGAGTATTGTATTCTATAGCTTACTTTTAATTCTGAAGAGGGCTGTCTTTGTACTGGACTACTGCGCAAGTTGACTTCAGAATCCGTTCGATAATGACTTCTTTAATGCTACTCAGTCCATATTAAATTCTGTGAAGTTTCATTTCTTTGCGGCTTTAAGATATTCGCAATATTAACAGGTGGTCCATCAGTTAATGTGCTGGCTGACTACTAATTGCAGCTACTAACGGAGGTCTCGTATGGGCTGTACCTACCATACGGCAGGAATATTTGGTACAAATACTAATGCATTAATGTGGAAACAGTTTACGATGAAAAAAAATTAGTTCTAGTTTTGACCACCAGGAGCAAATCTGACGCTGTTAAGCATATCTCCGACGTCTCTGGTATTCATATTAAACAATCTGTTTAAGTGGCGGTTAATAACAAAATCATCATAATGGCTTTATGACTTGTTTTACCTTTTGCTGTCACATATCATGCATAATCCAAGAGATATGGAAACATTTCTATACGTCTTTCATGCATTCAGTGCATGATATTTGCTTATAGTGGCCAAATGTGAAACTAATTTTTTTTCCAGAGTAAATGTGTTTCGCAGTAATGCATGAGAATATGTAGCAATTTTAGCTGGCATATGATAAATACAGCCCAAAATGGACCTCTGTGAGTAGATGGAATTTAATTATAACTAAGTGGTATCACATCTACTGTTGTCCGAAAGTCTGTGTTGCCACTGCCGATTTATTAGTCTCCTGTTATCTTTTCATATTTATATCTTGATTTGCAAGAGAGAACAAAAGGTCTAGACTGGGGGATGGGGACAAGGCAACACATGTTAGTCTCAGAGTGAGTGGCCAAACTGTTTTGAGATTTCACGACAAATGTTTCTGGGAACTCATACTATTAGTCATTATCTACTCTACATGTCACGCCATTCTTCAAAGTGATCATTGATAAATCTCCTCGTGTGGTGGGACAGTGTTCTAGTTCGGTTTGTGAAGTAATTTTCTGTAAAGGGGAAAGGGGGGGGGGGGTTATCTGCTGTTCCCACATGGCAGCCGCTGGCACGCCCATATTAATGCATATTCTAATGCATGCACTTTTTTTATGTCTGTGGACTGTATCAGAGTGAAACCCTATTGTAACAAACCCATTGCCACAGGATAACAGAGACCGAGTTAACTGGCTTAGGGACTTTCAACGCAGAATCACGAATAAAGACACAAACTTAAATACAACAATACAGTCTTCATACATACTTCAGATGGAGATAAGTAAACAAAACAATTTAATTCACTTAAGAAACAATCAAATAAAAAGGTATATAAGCTACAAAACAGAAATCGGCAACCCTATTTACAGAATTAAAAATGCTCCATCAAAACATATGTCCTTGGCAGGGCTAGGACCATAGAAGAATGGAACTAACTCTTAGACTTAGTTGGAAGGTTCAAAGACATTTAAATCAAAACATCTTGAGAGTTCACGATTTTTAATTATTAGTACTGGTATCATAGTCATGTAAAACAACTCATCGTGTCAAGGAAAGCAACATGGTGCATGATGTCATTCCCCAGGAACAAATTCATCCCCCAGACGTTTTATCAGCCCAGAAAATCTTTTTTAGCTATTTCACGTACGCTGTACATCCATATGATGTTGTATATTGTTTACCATGGCTGACGATGCTTCTGGATTTTAAGCAGAAAATCAGGGACCGAACGTCGAGCGACAGGAAGTAGCACACAAACACATACACACACACACACACACACACACACACACACACACATACAGGTCAATGGAAGGACGGTAGGACCAGTACCCACTAAGAGGTTGGTCCCCTTTCTACTTACCTGTTTGCAATCGCACTTGAGCCACTGCTCGGGAGCTATCAGGCATCACGTTGCGGGACGTCACCTTTCGCTATAGGGCATACGCTGACGACGTGATACTGCTGGTTCGTTCCAATGACGAAGCTCAAAGAGTACTAACCTGGATCGAGCGATACGGACAGGCCGCAGGCAGTCTTCTGAACATCAACAAGTAGGCGCCGTTGGATATTAGGCGTGGTCTCAGTTTCTTTTTGATCTGCGACAATTGGGAATCACGTTCACAGCTGCTACAGATCATACGCGCGATGGTGCGCCAGAACCTGCTCCTGGACTTGAATCAGCTACAGCGTTTTGAGTTGAAATGGTTCAAATGGCTCTGAGCACTATGGGACTTAAATTCTGAGATCATCAGTCCCCTAGAAGTTTGAAGTTAGAACTACTTAAACCTAACTAACCTAAGTACATTACACGTATCCATGCCCGAGGCAGGAATCGAACCTGCGACCGTAGCGGTAGCGCGGCTCTAGACTGTAGCGCCTAGAACCGCTCGGCCGAACCCGGCCGGACGTGTTGAGTACTTGAACCTCTACGTGGCATCATATCTCAATCACGTGGCACAAGTCCTTCCACTACCGCTTCGAATATCTTGCCGGCTTCAGGCGGCCTTCAGTTACTACGTTTCCGCAGGTCATATATATAAAATACGGCACGACACTCTTACCCTCCCAGTGCACAAAGGGGGATTGGGTTTGCTCAACGTCAGGGAGAGAGCAGTTGCCCTTTACATGAGCAACAGGTGGAAACGATGGAAAAGTCAACTTACCTCACTCACGGGTCGTTGTTTACAGGTTCTGATGCCAGTCTCACCGGTGTTGGTTGCGCACGTCGCACCGCAGCTCTCCCATGTGTCGATCTTCATTCTTGATTGGAGCTATGTCAGCTCGAGCCTCCGCGTCACACGTCCACCAAAGGTGAAAGATTTCTATACCAATCATCTATGGGATGTTCCCCACAACGTGGTCGAAAACAAGTACCCTAGGGTTCATTGGCCAAGAGAGTGGAAAACGGTCGGTACACCACAACTTTCTGTCGACCGTGGTGCGTTCGAAGTGGTATCAGATCGTCAACAAAAAGTATGCGACACGACAGCGGTTTCCCACTATTGTAAGGGTAGACTCACCTTATTGCTCAGATTATCACCTCTTGGATACCTATGAACATCGTTTTACATGCGTATCGTCGTCCGGAATTTGTCGACTAACACAGAAGATATTGGCTTGTTACCTCCGGGTGACACCTGCTGAGATTGACTATCTCTGTATGGATGTATCTTACTTTCCCCCCGCAAAATATCATGCACTTACATGATTCAAAGGAATTACCGTCGTTTATATCTTTAGCGACGGAGAGAAAGAGCAGTTTGATTACTGGTAGTTCCTACAAAATGCTCACAGTGCCCTCGAACGCACACCGAGATACCATACGCTCTTCTCAAATTATTTACGCAGCGTTTTCGTTAACCCCCCATTCAACTGTGGAGCGCCAAGCTGCTGTTAATGTTCTGTGCCGCATGACACTTATGGCTGAAGGTCCTGCCTTGTCAGCGATGAGAGAAGGAAGAGACAGGCTACTTCAAGAATTCCTGGTTTCCTTGAGGCACTAGCGAAGCAGAATGTCTCCCCTGCTGATATCAAAGGCGCTGTTGGAGACATCACATAACGATGGCGAAGAACCAAATGGAACCAGTTCCGTTTATTGAAGTTTTTTTAGCTGCAATTGCATTAGTAATTTAGATTTTTTGTTTACTCTTTGAATGCTATCGTTGTTGTCGTAACACTCTAGAATTATCATCTGTACACATTTCCTAAATGTAATCATGTAAAAAAAAGTTGAGGGAATCGTTAGGGGCGACGCCTGAAAAGGTTTAGTTCATTCCTTTTTTTATGGCAGAGTTAAAGTGGTAAAAAAGCCGCCACTGCTTAGATTTACATTAATAATCAGATTTGGCGGCCGAATAATTCAAGCATAAGAAGTTACCCTCATTCTGCCAATACCTTGTCAAAGTGGGTGGAGGAGCGAATAGAGTTTCAGTGCACTCCCTTGTCCTAAGGGTGACAAGATGCTTCTAAAGGTGGAAAAATCAGAAATGATCAACGGCATGAGGGTGCAGAAGTCAATGGAAATAACTGCATTACAGACACATAACGCGTATCCACAGAAGATGTGCCCTATGGTTGAAAAGAGTCCGGAATATAACCCCATTCGGATCTCCGGGTGGGGACCACCAACGGGGAGGTAACTATGAGAAAAAGATTAAATAATCAACGAAATGATAACGTTTTACGAGTCGGGGAGTCGAATGTCAGATCTTTTAATGTGGGAGGGAGCCAAGAAAATCTGAAAAAGGAAATGGATGGCTCAATGTACATATAGCACGGATCAGTGAAGTGAAATGGAGAGAACAAAAAGGTTTCTGGTTAGATGAGTAGAAGGTGATATGAGTAGCAACAGAAAATGGTATAACAGATGTAGGATTAGTTATAAATAGGAAGGTAGAGAAGAGACTGTGTTGCTGTGAATTGTACAGTGACAGTGTTTTTCTTATCAGAATCGACAGCAAACCAAAAACGGTAGTTTAGGTATAGATGCAGACGTCACAAACTGAAGACGAAGAGATAGACAAAGTATATGAGGATATTGAAAGAGTAATACAGTACGTCAAGGGAGATGAAAATCTATTACTCATGGAGGGCTGGAATGCAGTTGTAGGGAAGGAGTACAAGAAGAGGTTACTGGAGAATATAGACTTGGGAACAGGAATAAGAGAGCAAAAAACTGAGTTTTCTAATAAATTTCAGCTACGCAATAGCCAACACACTGTTCAAGAGTCACAAGAGGAGGGGTATACTTGGAAAAGGCCGGATGATACTGGAAGATTTCGGTTAGGTTACGTCATAGTTAGACAGAGGTTTCATAATCAAATACTGGATTGTAAGGCGTACCCAAGAGCAGATATAGACGGAGATCATAATAAAGTAGTGATGAAAAGTAGGCTGAAGTTTAAAACTTTAGTCAAGAAGAATTAATAGGCATAGAAGTGGGATACGGAAGTACTAAGGGATGACGAGATACGCTTGAAGTTCTCTAAGGCTATAGATACAGCAATAAGGAATAGCTCAGTATGGCACTACAATTAAAGAGGAAAGGACGTCTCTGAAAAGGACCATCACAGAAGTTGAGAAGAAAACCATAGGTACAATGAAGGTAACTGTTTAGAGAAACCTAAGTAACAGAAGAAATACTTCAGGTTTTCGACGATAGGAGAAAATACGAAACTGTTCCAGGAAACAAGGGAATACATATATACAAGTCGCTGAGGAATGATATAAATAGGAAGCGCAGGGAAGCTAAGACGCAACGGCTGCATGAAAAATGTGAAGATATCGCAAAAGAAATGATTGTAGGACGGACAGACTCAGCATACAGGGAAGTTTAAGCAAACTTCGGTAACGTTAAAAGCAAGGGCGGTAACATTAAGAGTGCAACGCGATTTCCACTGTTAAATGCACAAGAGGGAGCGGATAGGTCGAAAGAAGATATCGAAAGCCTCTATGATGGGTAAGATTTTCTGCTCACGTTGTTATGTACAATGTATGAGTCTGGCGATCAAGACACGTTCATCGGATTTGTTGATATGTAAAAAAAAGTTCGACAATGTAAAATGATGCAAGATATTCGAAATTCTGGAAGAAATAGGGGCAAGGTATAGGGGAAGATGGGTAATATACAATGTATAGATAAGAGGGACCAGCGAGAGTGGAAGACAAAGAACGAAGTGCTTGGATGAAAAAGGGTGTAAGAGAGAGATGTAGTTTTTCGCCCATACTTTTCAATCTGGACATCGAAGAAGCAATGAGGAAATAAAAGGAAGGCTCAGGAGTGCAATTAAAATTCAAAGTGAAACGTTATCAACGATACGATTCGTTGATGACATTGCTATCCTGAGTGAAAGTAAAGAAGAATTACATGAGCTGGTGAGTGGAATGAAGAATCTAGTGAGTACAGAATATGTATTGAGAGTAAATAGAAGGAAGACGAAAGTAATGAGGACTAACAGAAATGAGAACAGCGAGAATTTTAACATCAGGATTGATAGTCACAACGTTGATGAAGTGGGGGAATTCTACTACCTAGGCAGTACAATAATCAATGACGCAAGAAGCAAGGAGGACATCAAAAGCAGACTAGCAAAGGCAAAAAAGGGCATTCGTGGCCAAGAGAAGTCTACTGGTACCCAACATTGGCCTTAATCTAAGGAAGAAATTTCTTGGAATGTACGTCTGTAATGTATGGTAACGAAACATGGACTGTGCGAAAACCAGAACAGAAGAAATGGCTCAAATGGCTCTGAGTACTATGGGACTTAACATCTGAGGTCATCAATCCCCTAGAACTTTGAACTACTTAAAACTAACTAACCTGAGAACAGCACACACATCCATGCCCGATGCCGGATTCGAACCTGCGACCGTGGCGGTCGCGCGATTCCAGACTGAAGCGCCTAGAACCGCTCGGCCACAGCGGCCGGCAGAAGAGAAGAGAATCGACATATTTGAGGTGTGGTACTACAGACGAATGTTGAAAATTAGGTGGACGGAGAAGGCGAGGAATGAGGAGGTTCTGCACAGAACCGGAGAGGAAAGGAATATGTGGAAAACACTAATAAGGAGAAGGAAGAGGATTATGCGACATCTGCGAAGGCATGAGGGAATGACTTCAATGGTATTAGACGGCACTATAGAGGGCAAAAACGGTAGAGGAAGACGGAGATAGGAATAAATCCAATAAATAATTGAGGACGTACGTCGCATGTGCTACCCTGTGATGCACAGGTTGGTACAGGAGAGGAATTCGTGATAGTCCACATCAAACCAATCAGAAGACTGATGCCTGCCCCCCCCCCCCCCCCAACCACAAAAAAAAATTGAAATTTATGTAGAAAATGTGGGGGCTCCTAGAGTGGATCAATACAAGAATATTTCACATGGCAACCGTGTCCGCATCTCTAGCGTACGGCGATAGGCGTCTTTCAACAGCGCCACGCACCGCCTAGAGTGTAGGCACATAACGCACCATCCGAGCCGTCATGGTAGCAGTCTGTAGGGCAACGTTTTCAATCTACTTCTGGCATCTACGTAAATGAGGGGTTGCAAAACGACCTCGAAATTGCCCCCTCCTGCTGGAATGTACGCCTGCAATGAGAGTGGAGTGAGTGTCTCACTGTTTCTAGCACTGCTGGCTAAGAGGAAGTTTCATCCGAGGTTGCCATAATTAGCACCAGCGTTTCTTCGTCAATCTGAATGGGTGTTTCATAGACGACAGGTTTCAGGTGCTCCGAGAAGAAAAAATCAATGTGAGTCATGTCGGGGGAAAGTGCAGTTCATGCAACCGGGCCAAAGTGCCATCCTCAGTTTTCCCCTGAGGTTTCATACTAATGCAGTCGCTCTATATGTGTGAAGTGTGCAGGTGTACCATCGTGTTGGTATCATATTTGCTGTCGCATGTTGATTGGAAGATGTTGCAACAACTCTGGTAGCGTTTCTTGTAAAATGATTAAGTGTGTGTGCGTCCAGTCGCCGGGAGAACATCTATGAACAGAGCACGATATCGCCCATCAAGCCGGCACAATGGTGACAGCAAAGCGATCAAGATGACCATAAGCTAAGGCGGTGTGTGGATTTTCCCGTGCCCACAAGTGTAGACTGAGGCTCCCGTCTAAGGGATACATAATCCGTAAAAAGTGCAGGGTTCGGGAAGTCCGGTTGAATGGCATATCTTTGCAAACCATTAGAGGAATTCAGTTCGATTTGGAAAACCGTCTCGATTAAGGTTGTGAACTTCCGAAGGCAGTAGAGGTGCAAATTATCTTCATGCCAAACACGCCAAATTGTGGTATGACTTACACCCATTTCCCGTGCCACACCCCGCGAGTTTGTTAAGGATGTGTTCTCCAGCAGTGGTAAGGCTTGCTCTTCCAGCCCTGGTGTACGCATTGCGCGTTGACGAACGCGTCCGTCAAGCCTTCGCACTTGTAATATTAATACACTGGGTTGCGAAGTAAGCCTTAAATGCTTATGTAGTATTACGAAATCGTGCCAGTGGACACGTGCGTCAAGTGAAACTGTGTCTCGTAGGGACCTGTGACTGGTAGTAAATGTGCGTGGATGTGGCACTCGACGATTCGGAAACCGCTGAGCGTACATAAGTTGGGCAGTGATAGCATTTCCATCCGCTGCCCGCGAGTATAGTACATAGTACATGTCTCCCACGAGTAGCTCTCCATTTCCCACCCGCTCCACATGGCAACAAACACAAGAGCGTCCTCGTTTGATGACAGAACGAAGCAGGGTGGACCAGACTCATCACCTATGAAACAGGCATTTGCACAGCCAAAGGAAAGAGCTCACGTCCCAGTAAGAGGCGGAAAACCTGTATTGTTGTCCCGCCTGGAATATCTGCTACGTCGGCTATAGCGTTTGCAAATACGAGTCACAAAACCGCAGTCTGACGTCTGTTTCACGTTAATGTCACAAATACATTGAAACTTCTGCCCTGCAGATCAGCTACCATGAAGGCTCGGATGACATGTTGCGTGCCAACCCTCTTGGCGGTGCGACATTGTTTGATGACGCCTGGCGCCTACACTAGGGGCGCGGATATGGGTTCCTGTGTGAAATATGCTTGTCATGACCCACTCTACAAGCCCTCTCATTTTCTACATTCATTTCAGATGCACCCTGTATACTGGCCACGTGCAAGTAGAACTGGCGCAATTATGAATTCAGCCCAAAATTAACTATATACACATCCTCAGTGAGCGCAACCTACTTCCCCTTGACCAATAGTATCTACAACTACCCGCAGTTGCATCAAATGCTCGTTGGTCCCTGCCCGACAGTGCATGAGGTATGCTTCGTCTGTGGTTGTTCCTTTGCTTTTCCGCTTCACAGTCACTGAATCAGAAGTCGACTTGCGTAGCGTTAGAATGGCTGAACTGGCGTGGTATTCACGTGAAATCCAACGGCTGGTGTGCGTTCCAACTAACTCAGCTCTCTTCATCGACTCAATCTACTGTTACTGGTGTTCTAATCATAACACCATCCCCCGTCTCTTGTGATATCTGATGGTCTATTCCGTACTACATCGGAGTACTTCTGGTAGTATACTGTATATCTGTTGTTCTCTACTTACCACCATGTCTGATATATAAATTTTCAACTTGACACTTGGTCGCGCTGTTATAGGCGCTGCAGTCCGGAACCGCGGGACTGCTACGGTCGCAGGTTCGAATCGTGCATCGGGCATGGATGTGTGTGATGTCCTTAGGTTAGTTAGGTTTAAGTGGTTCTAAGTTCTAGGGGACTGATGACTTAAGATGTTAAGTCCCATAGTGCTCAGAGCCATTTGAACCATTTTTGAACCAGCTTGACACTTGAGTATAAAATGCCTCTACACGAATTGAAGGTCTTAGTGTATAAATTAAGGGACAGAGAGCAATTGCAGGGTGGGCGTAATAAAAATGGGGAGGAAAATACACTGATGGAAAAAGAATCGGAAGAGGACATTGTGGAACATAAACAAACGTTGGTAGGCGTGTTTCTATGTCTAAAAGATGATGTCTATTCCAATTTCACACCAGGCGTACACGAGTGACTGTTAGTAATATCCTTTCCTATTCCACTAGCAATCTGAGCAAGGTTAAAAAGTGGTTCAAATGGCTCTGAGCACTATGGGACTTAACATCTGAGGTCATCAGTCCCTTAGAACGTAGAACTACTGACACCTAACTAGCCTAAGGGCATCATACACATCCATGTCCGAGGCAGGTTTCGAACCGGCGACCGTAGCAGTAGCGCTGTTCGAGACTGAAGCGCCTAGAACCGCTCGGCCACTATCCGCGCAAGAGAAGGACTGTTGATATGGGACTGTATGAGGTCTAATTTCTCTCACGTTCGTGGTCCTAACGCGAAATGTATGTTGGCGGCAGTAGAATCGGCCTGCAGTCAGCTTTGGTGGCTGGTTCCCTAAACGTTCTCAATTCTCTAAACTTTCTCAATAGCGTTTCTCGAAAATAATTCACCTCTCATTCAGGGATTTGCATTTGATTTCCCGAAACATTTCCGTACAGTTACGTGTTCTTCGAAGCTACCGGTAACAAATCTAGCAGCCCGCGTCTCAATTGTTTCTATGTCTTCCTTCAATACGACGTGGTACGAATCCAAAACACTCGAGCAGATCTCAAGAACAGCTCGCACTAGCGTCCTATATGCCATCTCCTTTGTAGGTGAACTACATTCCCCAAAACTCTCCCAATAAACCTAACTCGACCTTCCACTTTACCTCCCACAATTCTCACATGCTCTCTGAATAGGAAAAAGCGTGAGGTCATTCACATGAGTACAAAACGGTATCAGTTACATTTCGATTACACTGTTAATCACACTTATTTTAATGGCTACCAATTCGACTAAACACTTATGAAGTACAACTGCGGAAAACTTAAGTTGGAATGACCACATAGATATTGTTGTGGGGAAGGCAGACCAGAGAGGATGTTCTATTCGCAGAACACTTAAAGGTGCAACAGGTCCACTAAAGAGACTGTCTACACACCTCTTGTACATACTTGCTAGGGTACTGATGTGCTGTGTGATATCATTACCAGGTAGGGCTGAAGGAGGATGCCAAAAACGTTCAAAGAAAGGCAACTGGTTTTGTATTTCCACGAAATAGGGAAAGAGTGTCACGGATATGATAAGCGAATAGAGACGGAAGTTATTAAAGCGAAGAAGTTTTTCGTTGCGGCGTGGTCTTCTCAAGAAAATTTCGTTTCTGATTTTCTCCTCTGAATGTTAAAGTAGTTTGCTGCCACCAACCTGCATAGGGAGAATGATGATGATGAAGACGATTGTATTTGGTTTTTGCAGCGCTCAGCTGCGTGGTTGTCATCGCTCATAGAAATTCCCGATAGTTTTATTGTCCTGTCTCCCCACTTCCGTGAGTGATGTGGAAATGATGAGGACAACACAAACACTCAGTCACGTGGCAGAAAAAATGCCTAGCAGAATTATCTGCTAAGAATTTAAGTGTGAGCTGCTGAATAACGATGGAAAGCGTACAATAGTGAATTAAGAAAGAATTCTGTCAAAATTGTTTCAAAAGCGATCTTTATCCTCACAAGTTTGCTGTCATACGCGAGGTAAAGGGTCTAGACGAACTTTCCCGAGGTGTGTTCTGCCGATGTTTCTGAGTGAAGTCGATTAAGCACTTTAGAATCCTTGGTTTTTCACTTCTTGTGATTAGGCGTCGTCAGCTTGTGACTTTATGTTCTCTCGCAAAACATGTGCCATTGCGAGTAAGAAAATTCTCATCAGTATGTATTAAGAGCTGTTGCATAATCGTTTATTTGGTGAGCAATGTTCGGTGTCCGCTTCGTTAACACGATTCTTTCACCGTACTGTTAATGTTAACTGGTACGTCCAGAAACTGTTTAAACCAAAGTCGATCAACTCAAATAAGGTGGACGACTGTATGGATATTTACAGTCGGAGCAACAGGTAACGCCGCCTAGATAAACTGGCCACGAGTGCGTCAGGTCTTTGGTGAGGTGAGGACAATCAGCAGAGGCAGTAGAACCTCCTCGCACCCTTGGTGGTCTGATGTCTATCCTTGTGGTTTTTATTTTTGGGTCAAATTGAAGTGTCAGGTCAACACATAGGATTATCACACACAGGAGGTACAGCGGAACAATGCAAACGTTATTGCTAGTAACCTACAGGCAGAGCTGCAACGCGCTTGTAACAGCTGGATACATCGACACCATCGATTGCCTTTCCTAGCATCTGTGGGATTCATTAGCAGGGGTCAGTCTCGCGTCAGACGTTCTGTACATATTTTCAGGACCAGTTTTATTTTGCTCACTCTATCTAAGTACGGGGACGGAGTGACATCTCAGTAAGAAAGCATTCTAAAGTTTGTAATTGAACACGACAGTAAAAGTAAACTGAATTATGGTGAATTTCGCAGCGAATATTTGAGTAATAACTCTGTTGTTCACTGAAGTGTTAAATTTTCCTGATCCTTATTCTAATGTAAAGTTCTAATTAGCTGCTAGTAATTATTCGGAGACATGTGGCTGTATTTCGTAATTAACGTTGAAATAGCTGTCCTCGCTTCCGATTTCTCAATTAAGTTAAAGTTCCTAGCAGCTGTACTTCGTATTACAGTGTTTCAGGCATCTCATCTTGTCTGGCTCTAGAGTTAGCAAAGTCTGGCATAGTTAATAACAGCGTCCAATAAAGCCATTTTAGTTGTGAGACGCGGTAATTTCAAAGTACTCTTTCACTAGAACTCGCTCAGATCTCGATAAATAAATAGGTATTATTCTTATGCATAAATATCAATTACATAGATAGCTAATTTACAAAACTAAGAACAGATGAATTGTCTTGCCAAGTTACTGATGCAGAAAAAAAAGGTCTGAAACGCTTCTTCATATTGTTGCTGAGATCAGTATAATTTTATTGCTGTGTTATACTTCAGGATGTGACACTACTCGGCAGAAGAAGTGTGTACTTAATTATATGCTGCTTATGAAACTACATATTTTCAGTTACAGTGCAGCTGCATTAAATTAAATTTCAACTCATCCTGATGAGATAAGTTACAGATGTTTGATTAGGTATCTGATGACTGTAGAAACCTCAAATAAATGCATCTACACTCCTGGAAATAGAAATAAGAACACCGTGAATTCATTGTCCCTGGAAAGGGAAACTTTATTGTCACATTCCTGGGGTCAGATACATCACATGATCACACTGACAGAACCACAGGCACATAGACACAGGCAACAGAGCATGCACAATGTCGGCATTAGTACAGTGTATATCCACCTTTCGCAGCAATGCAGGCTGCTATTCTCCCATGGAGACGATCGTAGAGATGCTGGATGTAGTCCTGTGGAACGGCTTGCCATGCAATTTCCACCTGGCGCCTCAGTTGGACCAGCGTTCGTGCTGGACCGCGTGAGACGACGCTTCATTGAGTCCCAAACGTGCTCAATGGGGGACAGATCCGGAGATCTTGCTGGCCAGGGTAGTTGACTTTCACCTTCTAGAGCACGTTCGGTGGCACGGGATACATGCGGACGTGCATTGTCCTGTTGGAACAGCAAGTTCCCTTGCCGGTCTAGGAATGGTAGAACGATGGGTTCGATGACGGTTTGGATGTACCGTGCACTATTCAGTGTCCCCTCGACGATCACCAAGGCAGAAGCGACTCTCATCGCTGAAGACGACAGGTCTCCATTCGTCCCTCCATTCACGCCTGTCGCGACACCACTGGAGGCGGGCTGCACGATGTTGGGCCGTGAGCGGAAGACGGCCTAACGGTGTGCGGGACCGTAGCCCAGCTTCATGGAGACGGTTGCGAATGGCCCTCGCCGATACCCCAGGAGCAACAGTGTCCCTAATTTGCTGGGAAGTGGCGGTGCGGTCCCCTACGGCACTGCGTAGGATCCTACGGTCTTGGCGTGCATCCGTGCGTCGCTGCGGTCCGGTCGCAGGTCGACGGGCACGTGCACCTTCCGTCGACCACTGGCGACAACATCAATGTACTGTGGAGACCTCACGCCCCACGTGTTGAGCAATTCGGCGGTACGTCCACCCGGCCTTTCGCATGCCCACTATACGCACTCGCTCAAAGTCCGTCAACTGCACATACGTTTCATGTCCACGCTGTCGCGGCATGCTACCAGTGTTAAAGACTGCGATGGAGCTCCGTATGCCACGGCAAACTGGCTGACACTGACGGCGGCGGTGCACAAATGCTGCGCAGCTAGCGCCATTCGACGGCCAACACCGCGGTTCCTGGTGTGTCCGCTGTGCCGTGCGTGTGATCATTGCTTGTACATCCCTCTCGCAGTGTCCGGAGCAAGTATGGTGGGTCTGACACATCGGTGTCAATGTGTTCTTTTTTCCATTTCCAGGAGTGTATATAGATTCGTCACCTAATGTACTTAATAAATGGTTCAAATAGCTCTGAGCACTATCTGACTACTTAAACCTAACTAACCTTGGGACATCACACACATCCGTACCTGAGGCAGGATTCGAACCTCCGACCGTAGCGGTCGTGCGGTTCCAGACAGTGGCGCCTAGCACAGCTCGGCCACCCCGGCTGGCTGTACTTCACACTTCTTGGTGCCAATTACAAATGCATGTTGTGGTATATTAAGAATTAATTTAATATAATGTAGAGTTTTTATTTACATATAAATGTGAAAAATTTAGAAAGCTTTCTTGTGTGAGTTCAAGTTCAACCATTCCACCGTGTAAACTGGCTCATCAACTTGGTTGTTAGCACATATATTAAAAATAAACTGTGAAAAATGTTAAATACTTTACCTTTGAAAAAGGACTGCACTAATGAAGCATTAAACTACTACTCCAACAAATTACGTCAAAATTTCGTCGTTAGCTAACATTTCTGCTGACTATGTCAGTGTCTGAACTAATTTCCCAGTTACTATATCCACATTAACTACCACAAACACCACAGCCAAGGCGCTCTGGCACAAATCACAACCCAGCACAGTAGTACAAGTAAGCCTACGATTTTCCACACATGAGGAGGAGAGTAACAAATGTGTTATGAGAGAAAAGAAGTTTATCACTAACCTTAAAGGAGATTAAAATTTAATTAATAGAGGTGTGATGAAGTAAAGGAAGTTAATCATACGTGAAGGGAGATTGAAACTTAATTGTTACGGGACATTGGAGTTTGACAGTATTTAAAGACACACAAAAGAAAAAGTAGTGGTAGAACATGGGTTGTGGAAGTTAATGCCGCAACGTAGGGTATTGTACAGACAACAGTTTAATAATAACATCATTGCCCGTTCTTTCTGAGATGTCCGAAAGAAAAGACACCACACACACACACACACACACACACACACACACACACACACACAGCGCACACACAAGGCAAATATGGGGGTTTGCGGTGTTTCCGGAGCCGGCACTGCATCAGCTAGTAGCGCCTCTGGCGCAGCAGCGAGCGGTGCTTTGCGTGGGCCAGTGACCTGTTCAGTACTACTGCAGACGACGCTCGAAATCTGAAGGGAAGCAACGAAATGCCGCGAGTAATGAGGATAATGGGAAGAGCGCGCTATATCTCTGGAGTGTGGCTAAGTTGAGAATTTGGATCAGATTGGAGGGGTACTAGGGTCGTCCGTGCAGTTATGATAACTACTGTGTTCGGATTGTGCAGTGGTCAGCGCCTCGGCCTAATATGCAGGCGAGCAGGGTTCTAATCGCGGACGAGCAAAAATTTTCAACTTTCCCCATTGATTTAATCAATTCTCATTGGCTTCTAATGTATTTAATTAATTTGTGTTCGAATTTAATGACTGCTGACGAATGATTTAACAATTGTGAAACAAGTTTGCACGAGTGGACGAGACCTGGAGACTCCACAAGAACTTCAGACAAATTATATTGTAACCAGGAAGTCAAGGAAGGCAGGATTCGCATACGATTGTGGACGGGCTGTCATCAGTTACTGTTGGTTCCCTTTTGCAATTACACACATTTATTGTAAAATAGTAATTCGAGCCTCAGCAATAAATAAGATACCACACGTTATTAATGAAGGAATAAGCAACTGTGCCTTCAGTGCTTTACAATTTACCAACTGAGCATTAAAAAAGAGACACAGCAAATAATATTTTAAAAACAAACCAATGTGACCCCAAATAGAATTATAAGGCAAATAACCACCATCACAGCTGAAGGCCTTTAACGCCATGAATGGCAATTATAAAAAAATTTAACAAACGTACTGTAAAATAGCAATGCAATACCAAAGGGTAATTTAAAAAGACAGGCAACTGATCACCAAACGTGTGAGAGAAAATGTTGATAAACTTGGCTGAACAAAGATTTGAACCTGATGTAACGCCAAGAATGGCTATTATATAAAAAACTGAAAACAAACATACTGTAAAACAGCAAATAAAACTGCAAAGGTTAATTTAAAAGGACAAGCAACTGATCAACCAATAGGTGAGACAAAACGATGGTAAACTTGGTAGCCCAATCATTTAAACCTGTTGTAAAGCCAAGAATGATAATTATATTAAAATTTTAAAAACATACAATAAAACGGCAAATACAACAATAAAACACAAGATCCAGTCACAGACGGTGCACCAGGAATCTACCTCTAAGTAGGTCCGTCAAAAAACACTTTCACAAGCCATGCGATAGGCAGCCCAGAGTTGCATTCACTCCATAAGACGGTAACTCCGACTAGTGGCAGTCTTACGAATTACTAATGATAATCTTTCTGAGGCTGTCTTACGTCCAATAAACCAAATACAAAGATGTAAAAATACGTCAAAGCCGGAACCGGTGGTCTGGACTCCGCCCGCAGAATAATGTGCTTAGAGCACCGAGAACGAGAAAGGAATCACTACCACAAGAGCAGAAGAATCGCCAACCACCCTGCAATCAAGAAAGCTGTCAAAACTATACGCCTCACCAGACAGCAGCAGCAAGGGGAGGAAATGTACACTGCTGTAACATTCACTAACCCCCAGGGCAGGTAACTGGGGTGTTAGTGAACATGAGGCTGGAAGAATACCGCTGGTTGAACTTAACAAATAGTAACAAACTGAATGCAATAAACAGTAATTAGAAGTCCAGGAAAGCTAATCACATCCTCCTCCCCCAAGCACTCCACTCGCCGCTCTTTGCCTCGGCAACATTACGAACAGCAACACGAACCCAAGTCACTGGAGAATAGCTAGATCTCACAGTGGTGGAGGTTTCTCTACTTGAATCCAAAAGCGGTCAAAGCTTGCAGGATCCGGTTTACGACGAGGTCGTGCACCCTCGTGACCACAGGCCTTTGATCCGGCAGTCCATTCCCGACTGCGCGGACCTGGCTGCTCCTGAGTCTCCCAATGAACTGCCTACTCACACGACCTGGAAGAAAAATGGCGTCCCCAAAGATGTGGCCACAGTTACTACATATCGATAACCGCCACTGCTGCCACTAGCGGACAAGCAACGCTTGCGAAACCAAGTGGCGCCAGTCAACACGAGAAGTAGACAAACTACCGCAACCATGTCAACTAAACGATAAGGTCTGGGCTCGAACACAGGACAGAAACCTACAAACATTATCAACGCGAGCCGCAGCAGGGCATACATATTCGATGTTTAGGAACAAGATGTTTAACCACTAAACAATCCAGAAGTCAGTTTGGAATCTTGTTATAATGTATGCGTTATAAAACTTGGATCTGAAGAAACTACAAAAAAGATAGGAAGGAAGATGGGACCTGCATAATGGTTGGAGCAACTATAGGCTGTTCAGAATTTCAGCGAGTGAAGTAGGCAAAATAAGTACAAAACAGGCGAATAGGCAGTTTTGAGAGAAGTAATAGTAAAAGTAGTGTAGGTACAAGTAGGAAAAAAGACAAGGTAGATTGGATATTTTTGGATAACATATGGTATTTAAACGTAAGTGATGTAAAGAGGAAATGTAAAAATGTTACAAATGAATCGGGTAAAAGGGTATAAGAGCGGTTCAGAAATCAAATTTATGGAGTTAGCAAGATGGTACAGTAGGAATGTACATAGCTGCAGAAGCAATTATGACGGTCGGAAATGTGGATCCATGTATATTAAAAGTGAAGAAATCTTTAAAAAACTCACATGGAAAGCCAATAGTAAGCAACGGAATGAAAGGTGAATAGCTGAAAGAGTACATAAAAAGGCACACAAAAGCTGTTTTTGTTGTTGTGGTCATCAGTCCTGAGACTGGTTTGATGCAGCTTTCCATGCATACAGTAAAGCTGCATGCCCTCGGAAAAAGTTCGGCTGTAGTTTCCCCTTGCTTTCAGCTGTTCGCAGTACCACAACAGCAAGGCCATTTTGGTTAGTGTTACAGGGCCAGATCGGTCAGTCATCCAGACTGTTGCCCCTGCAACTACTGAAAATGCTGCTCCTCCTCTTCAGGAACCACACGTTTGTGTAGCCTCTCAACAGATACCCCTCCGTTGTGGTGGCACCTACGGTACAGCTATCTGTATCGTTGAGGCACGCAAGCCTCCCCACCAACGGCAAGGTCCATGGTTCAAGGGGGGGGGGGGCACAAAAGCTAGAACTTAATATTCTAGAGAGAGTGAAGAAGTGAATGAATTTGAGATCGATAATTCTATGCTGTGAGAAGAATTTGACAAATAACTGAAGATCAGGTCAGAACTCCTCACATGTAGTAGATGTTAATATGTAATAATTATTAAGGTCCTTATAAGTGACAAAACTGTTTACATTCTGTTAAGGTTATGAGACTGCAGAAATAACCTTAGACGCACACAAGACTCTAAAGGTCCCAGTGACGAAGAAGGTAGGCGCAAAGAATTGTATAACAGAAACTCGGGTTTAATAACGCATGATAGCAAAATATTAACACGAATTATCTACAAAAGCACAGGACAGGTAGAAGCCGAGATTCGGGAAATCATCTCGAAGTTATTGAGAAATGTTGAAATACACGAGGCAATAACAATCATAAGAAATATCTTAGAAGATATACCGAAGAAGGAGAAGCCAACATTAACAGAAGTTTTAGACTTAAAGAAAGTTGAATAAATATGATCTTTGAAGCTCTTAAGTCATGAGGTATAAACTGCAGGGAGAAAGGATTGTCTACAACTTTTACAGAAAACAGACTGCTTGTCTTTGGATCGGAAGCAATGTGTATGTGACAAAGGTGTGAGCCAATTCCCCCCTATTTTCCACAGAAAATTAAACAAAAATTTTGAAAACATGCTTCATGGGCATTGTGGTTGATATTGGAAGCAAGACTATTGAAAAATAAAGTCACGTTCACATTATTTGCGGTCTGAAAAAAGCGTTCAGCACTGTAAAATAGTGCAAGATGTTCGAAAATCTGAGGAGAGTAGAGGTAAGCTATAGGAAAAGACGGGTAATATATAACATGTGCGAGGACCAAGAGGGGGTAGTAAGAGTGGCAGACCAACTGCAAAGTGTTCGGAGTAGAAATGGTGTAAGACAGGGGTATTATTTTTCACCCATGCTGCTCAGTCTGCACATCGAAGAACCAGTGACGGAAATCAACGAACCCTTCAAGTGCGGGGATTAAAATTCGCTGTGAAAAGGTATCACTGATAAGATACGCTAATGACCTCGCTACAAGCAGTGAAAGTGAAGAAGAATCACAGGATTTCTTCAATGACACGAACAGCGTATTGGTTGCAGAATATGGACTGAGAGCAAATCGAACAAAGTAAAAAATAATGAGAAGTAGCAGATAAGAAAACAGTGAGAAACTTAACATAAGGATTCATGCTCATGAAGAGGGTTAAGTTAAAGAATTCCCTAACTAGGCAGTAAAATAACCAATGAGAGACGGAGCAAAGAGAACATCAGAAGCAGACTAGAACTAGCAAAAAGAGCATTCCTGTCCACAGAAGTCTATAAGTACCAAACACAGGCCTTAATTTGAGGAAGATCCTGGCAGGGTCGCCATATGAAACGTCCACTTAGAAAAATTATACATGAAAAAAAAACAATAATACCCTACACCGAAGCGACTTCAAGGAGGGAAGATTTGGTTCTGACTTCCTGTCGACGTCGAGGTCGTTCGAGTCAGAGCAGAGGATGGGGAAGGAAATCAGCTGTGCCGTTTCAAAGGAACCATCCCAGAATTTCACTGGAGATATTTAGGGAATTAGCGAAAAATCTTAATCTCGACGGCTTGATGTGGATTCAAACCGTCATCCAAGGTGCTAACTACAGCACTACCTCGCTCTGTCTCTTCAAGAATAACGGCAGGTTAAAGTTCATCAATGACGCCAACTAAGAAGCCTAATTAGCATGGCTAACGAAAACGCAGTGCGAGCTACTACATTGGTGAGTCACGGATAGGATTTGGTACAGATACAGTTTGGTGTTGCAAAGATTTCTGCACACTATGTTGTTAAAAATATGTACTTCTAAAGGTTGGTGTGATGGTAAGCTGAGTTCTGTGAATAACTAGCGTTTACGTTTAATTAATGCAGTTTGTTATCAGAGAGAGGTAGTTCACCCACTCAAAAATGATGATTGAAATGCAGAAATAGATTAATGCAACAGTACAATCTCCAAAGGAGGAGTAAATAAACGAAAAGAAAACAGTGGAGTTGAGACCGACAATAATAGTGTAATAGGATGATTGGAGCGGGTAGCGTGGTCGGGATTGTAGGACGTGGTTAGGTAGAAGAAGGTGGCTGTTTTTAGCAACCTTCCTCTTTATTGTTGGTTCTTCCAATACATTTTCCGGTAGCTCAGCACACCGCTCGTGTTGTGGTGGAAACATGCTGATGCACGCACTCTGGGGAACGTGACGCCGCGCTCGGTCAGCGGCTGCACAGGTGGTAGGAGGTTAGCGGCATGAGGCCCGGCCCAGCTCGCCCCCTGCAGACGTGGCGCCTCATGACGACGCCGGGAGTCGCCGGTGCAGCAGTGGGAAACGCCCTCCACCGGCCAGTCTTCGGGAACAGCCTCACTGATGACGACGACGTGGCAGCGACCGAATGCCCAGTCAGTCGAACCGAATGCCGACGCCCACCTCTGATGTCCTTAAATACTGAAGACCGCTGCTGAATCCGCCATTTACGATGCAGCGTGTTTATTAGAAGGTTCTCGATGAGTTGGCTAACGCAACCGCGCCACACGCGGCCCGCGCCTGCGTAATTTTGCTAATGCTGCGTTCTGATGGCTGCCGCTAATGTACACACATACCGAAGCTCGTTGCAAAACTGTGGCACCTGCCTAACGCGCTGGCCGGCCTTCGTCCGCCATTTGCCGTGAGGCTGGAGCATCATGCACTGAAACACACTAAATCACAATTTCACACTGTATTTCCTAGAAATAACGCCTTGTCCTCTACAATAGGGCGTTATAAAACAACTGTCAGTAACGTAAAGCTGTGGTAACAGATTGAAGCTAAATTAAATCAGACGAAGTTGAGGCAGTTTGATCAGGAATGTAGACACTAAAAGCATAGATGAATAATATATGGACAGCAAAATAAAGGATAACGCCCGAATAACGAGAATATACACGGTCCAGTCACATAAAGTGACCCCTGCTTATGTTCGACGTGAAAGACTAGCAAGTACTGACTGGCGGCAGGTGGAAGCTCTAGCAGTGGGCATACGTAAGACGTGTCGGAGGAATGCATAAAACAATAAAACACTGCAGTCGTTGTCATATGTTGAAAGAGAGCACTATATCTGACATCCAAACACACGTGATCATTTCGCGCTCCAGCGGACTGGAAGCAAACACTTTGACACAATCTACAGAAGGGTCCAGGCCGGAGGAGGGAGCATTATGGTCTGGGGAATGTTTTCGCGGCATTCACGTGTCGATTTCGTCATTCTGGAAGGCACAATGGATCAACAACAAAGTATCTCTCCACCCCAGGTGACCATGTCCACCCGTAGGTGCAGTTTGGTTTTCCTTGCCACGATGGCATCTGCCTCACAGCTTGCAGTTAACGTGTGTGGCTCAAAGAGCGCCAGAATGAATTTACCGTACTGCACTGGCCACCCAACCTCCTCACCCCCCCCCCCCTTCGGATTTCAACCCAACTGAGAATCTCTCGGGCCACCTCCATCGGGATGTTTACACCATAGGACCATAGGATGAAGGATAGGTTTCATGGGCACAAAATTAGGACATGGGAAAGTAATAAGGATCGAACCAGAGCAGTCTCTCTATACTGTATCGCTTTTTTTTCTTAACAATTATTCTTCAGCATAGCGTACCTGAGACGCGCGTGGCTCGTGTTCCCGTCATCATTTATTTTACACCTTGTTTTTAACGTACTTTCACCTCACTACGTTAATTTAAATTACTGGTGTCACTGAATTTCTGCTTTGCCTGACAGTGACCACGCGCTAACGTAGTATTTTTGCACGACTGTTGTTACTTACCGGTCGTTGTCTGTCATAAGCGAGTTCGGGTCGCGAGTTCGGGCTGCCAGTCAGTGGGAACGCGTCTGGAGTGCTGTCTGGACCTGCCAGTCAGGGAGTTCCAATGCGGCACTAGTGCAGTTGGGTTGGAGCAGTGAGGTCTGCGTCGACATGGCTCGCCCGACCATTGCCGCCAAGCATCACTTGAACCTGGCCGCGGTCTTGGTGGATCGTCGATCGGTCGTTCTACCGGACGATTAGTTTTGGCTCTCCAATCGTTCATGAGTCGGCTGCGTGAGTATGCATCGACTCCAGATTTGTCTCCGTGTGTGCTTAGTTTTGTTTGTTATCGTTCAAGTCTTCGTCCAAGTGTTTGTCAGGTTCTGTGTGTAGTTGGGGTTATTTCTACTAACAACTATTTTGGATGTTATCGGCATTCTGAGGGGACTCGGTCGGTTGCTGCGGACCAGGGAAGCTTTCTCTGCGCGGTGCAGTCGGCTGGATCCGCTGCCGATCCCTACGCAGTGTCAGAGAGTGTGTGGAGCTATACGATCGCTACGAGTTTTGTGGTTCACCGACCAAGGACGTCAATGTTGATTGGTGGTTTCAACTACCCAAGCCACGTCCATTCATATTGTGTGGTTCATTTCGGTAGTTCTCTGTTGTGGAGGTTTTCCTGTGAGCAACAAAATGGTTCAAATGGCTCTGAGCACTATGGGACTTAACTTCTGAGGTCATCAATCCCCTTGAACTTAGAACTACTTAAACCTAACTAACCTAAGGACATCACACACACCCATGTCCGAGGAAGGATTCTAACCTGCGACTATATCGGTCGCGCGGTTCCACACTGTAGCGCCTAGAACCGCTCGGCCACCTCGGCCGGCCCAGTGAGCAACACCGAGTGTTTCTATTGCTGAATTTTGGCCGCCATGCGGTGCAATTAAGTATACTGGTTGACTACAATTCAAGTGCACCAGCTGAATTTTCTGCCTTGTTGCCGTTAGTGTTCCGGTTACCTGCCCTGGTCACTAACGTAATTTCAAGCAGCGTCCTTTCCTTAGCTGTTGTCGTTGTGCAACATGGTGTGTAATTTTGACAGCCAATACATATTTCATTGTGGGTGATCACGTTAGCAACTTTTGGTGTTTGAGTTCTCATGTACCGATTGGTGGCAAGCAAGTCGTTGTCTCGGTCAGTGCGTGGCTGTCCCCAGGCTGGGTTCCCATGGATCAAGTGTAATTGGGCTCACCAACTGTCTCACCTAAGTCAACGAGGGCAGACCAACCTCCCTGGAAGCTTCTGAGGACGCGTTTCCTTAATTGTCCTTCTCACCGGTGTTTAATTGTCTGTGTGTAATCTATCATATCCAATGATTTAAAAATTTCTTGTTTTTACTGGACTTTATGCATTTTTGAATTTTGAAAAATGGTGGGCCTTAAGCCGCTTAAAACATTATTCTTGAAGTTACCATTTAAGCAAAAACATTTCGGTCTTCTGCCTTAAAATACTATAGTAATATATTTAAAAATTTTCAGATTTAATTGTGGCCTTCAGCCGCTTGTGTTGTACCTTGCACATGTTTGCCTTGAGACTTTCCAGTCTAGTTGTGATACAATGCATATGTTCATTATTTTATTTGCTATTTTAAATATTTTAGCTAAGGCTATTTTGCCTTTTTGAAACTCGTAGTTCTAAGGGTTCGGCTATGTACCGTTTCGGTTTAAAGGTGTTATTAAATTACAATTTTGAGTGAACCTTGCCGTCACCTTATTTGGCCCTTTCGACAATCCCAGTCACCCGTTCTGCCCTGCAGGTTTAGCGGGCGTCTCACTACACTGCATCTTCCTTACAACCTTTTGTAGACTGTTTCTGACCAATCTGTATATACAGGGTGTCTCTCTAAGAATCGTCAGGCTCTTGTATTCCCGTGTTTTGAGGTGTATTTGCACATTTTGCTTTACAACGTGTAGCTGGAGTAAGCCCAAACAAGCGCTGCTCACCATACCTTTTATAGGACGCCCAGCGATGATGGAAAGCGTCTATTTGTTTGTTTACAGTTACAGACAAAATGGTTCCCAAAGTGGAACTTTTTCGAGCTCGTTCGAGAGAGCGGTCTCCTATTGGTCTAGTGCGACATACGATTCACCGATATGTACTAACAGGGACTGTAGAGCACGAGGAATAACGAGAACTCCGGCAGTGACGGTACCGTCCCAGCCCGTAGTAACTGCTGCCGCCATGCACAGGTACGCTACTCAACCGATGCTGCAGTACTGCTTGTTCATCTAGTTTTACTGTCTCTGTTAGTACATATCGGTAAAACGAACATCGCGATAGAGTAATCTAATGGTGCCCTATCGAATGGGAACGGAAAACTCCGATTTAAAAATCACTTTTTCTTTTGACTGAAACAGGAAACAAATCGACGCATTCCGTCGGCATTCGGCACCGTATGAAAGAGGCGATAAACAGGATTTGTTGGAGTCGACAGCAGTCACACGTTGCACAAAAGAAATTAAAAAATCGGATGGAACTCCAGATAAACTGACTATCCATAGGATCGTAACGGGTATAGGTACATTTATTTTAATTGGTGGTTGAGAACTCTGTACCGAACAACATTACATCATTATTTACTTCCCATGCAGGCTAATAACAGTAGCTATTAGAAAAAGTATGTTTGTAGATTGGTTAGTACGTCCTAGTACATGTGGCAAGAGCAAGCCGTTAATGCATATTTTCCTCTGGACAGCAGATCAGGTGTCGGAACGTGGATATGGGGATGCAAAGAAGTTAGTCTATAGTGACTAAGCACAGTCTTAGTAGTGGTACAGCTACGAACACGCAGAAAACATGAAGTACTAACTTACGTGACGTGTTTGTGGGACGCAGATGCAGAGAAAAACAATCAAAACACTGATATTTACACGTAATAATAAAATATCCGCACTTATTCCCATTACACGAGGTATATGGAAAGCCCTGTATCCCCAGTGCCTATACACACATCAAATAAAGGTTTTGTATCACCTCGGTTCGAAGAGTTCCAGAATTTTGGTGCAGAGATCAGCATAAATATCATTTCCGCCCTTTTTATTGCTCATGAAAATCACACTCTGCATGTTGTACAACCATACGGTGAGACCTTCCGATGTTGGGTCCAGATTGCTGTACACCCCATTACCTCTAATACCCAGTACCAAGTCCTCTTTAATTGATGCAAGCCTGTAATCGTCGTGGCATACTATCCACAAGTTCATCAAGGCACTGTTGGTCCAGATTGTCCCGCTCCTCAACAGCGATTCGGCGTATATCCCTCAGTGTCGTTGGTGGGCCACGTAGTCCATAAACAGACGTTGTCAATCTATCCGAGGCATGTTAGATAGCGTTCACGGCTGGAGAACACGCTGCCGAGCGGTCTAAGTCCCTGCAGTAATGGACTGTGCGGCTGATCCCGGCGGAGGTTCGAGTCCTCCCTCAGGCATGGATGTGTGTCTTTGTCCTTAGGATAATTTAGGTTAAATAGTGTGTAAGCTTAGGGACTGATGACCTTAGCAGTTAAGTCCCATAAGATTTCACACACATCTGAACATTTGAACTGGAGAACATGCTGGCCATTCTAGTCGAACGATGTCATTATCCTGAAGGAATTCATTCACAAGATGGGCACCATGGGGGCCTGAATTGTCGTCCATGAAGACGAATGCCACGCCAATATGCTGCCGATATGGTTACACTATCGATCGGAGGATAGCTTTCACGTATCTTACAGGCGTTACGGCACCTCCCATGACTACCAGCGGCGTACGTCGGTCCCACATAATGCCACCACAAAACAGCAGGGTACCTCCACCTTGCTGCACTCGCTGGATAGTGTGTCTAAGACGTTTAGCCTGACCTGGTTGCCTGGTTGAAGGCATATGAGACACTCATCGCAGAATAGAACGTGATGCCAGTCCTGAGCAGTCCATTCGGCATATTATTGGGCCCATCTGTACAGCGCTGCATGGTGTCGTGGTTGCAAAGATGGACCTCGCCGTGGAAGTCGGGAGTGAAGTTGAGCATAATGCAGCGTATTGCTCACGGTTTGAGTCATAACAAAACGTCCTTTGGCTGCAGGATAAGCATTATTCAAGATGGAGACGTTGTTGCCAGTATTCCTCCGAGTCATAATCTGAAGGTAGCAATCATCCACCGCAGTAATTGCCGTTGGGCGGCCTGAGCGAGGCATATCATCGACAGTTCCTGTCTCTCTGTATCTCCTCCATGCCCAACCAACATCGCTTTGGTCCACTCCGAGACGCCTGCTCCGGCCGCCGTGGCCGAGCGGTTCTAGGTGCTTCAGTCCGGAACAGAGCGATTGCTACGCTCGCAGGTTCAAATCCTGCATCGGGCATGGATGTGTGTGTCGTCCTTAGGTTAGTTAGGTTTATGTAGTTCTAAGTTCTAGGGGATTGGTGACGTCAGATACTAAGTCCCATAGTGCTCAGAGCCATTTGAACCATTTGAACCAGACGCCTACACACTTTCCAGTTCAGAGCTCTTCCTGGCACAAAATAACAATGCGAACGCGATCGAACCGCGGTATTGACCATCTAGGCATGGTTGAAATAGATACAGCACGAGCCGCGTACCTCCTCCCTGGTGGAATGACTGGAACTGATCGTATTTCGGACCACCTCTGTCTAATAGGCGCTGCTTATGCATGATTGTTTACATCATTGGGCTGTTTTAGTGACATCTCTGAGCAGCCAAAGGGACTGTGTCAATGGTGCAATATCCATAGTCAACGTCTATCTTCAGGAGTTCTGGCAACTGGTGTGATTCAAAACTTTTTTGTATGTGTGTAGAATGAGCAATCATCTGAGTAATTGTGAATTGTTAAGATAACAGTAGCAGGAAATTTTCGTTGTCTTCTGTGCTCCTGAAGTGATAAAAATCCGCTTCTTCACTCGCAGAGAAATTTTACTGTTCCTTATAAGACAACCAACTTTACAACAATATAGATGATTACCAACTTCAGTGTTTTGTTCTTGTTATGGAGATCAACCAAACTTTCATTTTTTTGTCGGTAATGAGGCCCACTTGCCAACCTCTTATACAGTAGTCAATTTGTTTACGATGTATTGAAGAATCCAGTTCCTTTGGTACAGGGTCATAAATAATTCGGATTCCGGCAAGCTGTGGGGAGAGTGCAATGGAAGTGAAAGGGCTCAGGAACTGGTACGGAGAAGAAGGATTCTACTTTTGCCCACGCGGCAAAGTAAGCTCACGCCAAGAGTAAATATAAGTGCAGCTTGAGGCTCGACTTGTCTCGCTTCTTCTCGGTCCTTCTCAGAAGTACAAGGTGCAATGCGACATTTTATTTAGTATTGCGGTGTGGCATAAGAGGTGCAGTGCTATTTGCGCAAAAAGAGGTTGTCTAGTGATCTATAGTCATATCTCTTTACAAGTGAATTGGAATGGCGGAAGAGGGGGATGATAATTCTCAGTATGTGTTATGCGGTATCGTAAGTGACAGGTACTGGAAATCTGCTATTAAACGACATTACAATACCATGTAAGGCTTAGTTAAGAATTTAGTTGACAATGAAAGAGCAAACACTACAATGATCAACAAACGTGTCATTGTTCAGCATTTCAAAAAGCACTTTGTGCAACATTTTGAGGCAAGCAGTACGTGATGAAATTGCTGTTGCTAACTGTGAAATTTCTGAAGTCGTGTGCAATATTCCAGTGTCAGTTGCTAAAGGTTTCGATGGAGTATGGAGACTTTATATCTTATTCTAAAGTTCGTTGGTTCACTCAAAGGCATGCCTGGAACCATTTTTTGATTGAAAACTCGCTAGTGCAGAATTTATGGAGGTAAAAGGAGTACAGGAACAGAAATTATAAAATCCGGAATGGATTTCAGTCCTCGCATTTTAAGTGGATTGGCCTGCACGCTCTCCACAGGAAGAAATTTCAAGAAAGAGGAAGACATTCTTCCTGATTTGATGGGGATGAATTTGAAACGAAAATTGCGTGCAGAAGCGACATATTCTGACAATCACAGTCCACTTCCATAAGCATATTTGCGTCAACCTTCCTATCGTGAACGGGTGTAACTGACAGTGGTCGTTAAATAAATTAACATAAACCCGCGATTGATATTTATACTTTAACAGGACCTTAGGTAATCGTCAGATACATAATAATTTGTGTTGTTCTCAATTTTTATTTCAAACCCTTAAATATATTGGGAGACGCAGCTTTGACACACTTTTGTGAATCGGTCGTTTAGATCTAGTCAGAAATTGTCAATTGAATTCTAAGAACCTTTTATTCGAAATAAATGCGGTTTTTGTCATATGGGCTACAATGGCTCAGAGGCATTTCACATTGTTGTAATAATGGATACAAGTAGAAAATGTACATCATTAGTCTGATTTTGTGTATCAAAATAGCTAGACGTTTTCTAAGTGATGGTCAGTTAGAGAGGCTTTTGAATGAGTCAGATGATGAATTGGTGGCTGATCCTGACAATGATACTGATTTTCAAGAGTCTCTTGATGGTTCATTTGATGATGTAACCTATCAGCTGGAAGTGAGGAGATTGGTGTGGTTGAAGGAGGTGAATGCGGAGCATCGTTGTCTAAATAAACTATTGTAGTTGGAGATGTATATACGTCGCAGATTGGTACGGAGTCGCCTACAAATTCTCCAGCAGAGTGAAGAGCAAGGTGAGATTAATAAATATACTATACGTCACTGTATTTCATTGGAACCTATTTTTATTATTGCACCGCTTTGAAGTGTAGTGACTAGTGCGATGGATAGGTTCCCTTGTGGTTCAGTGTTCGAAACTCGCTCCAGCCATAGGAGATTGTTTAGGTTGGGAACGTAGCGCTTCGACAGGCTTTCTCACTGTTATCCCTTTACCTTTTCACTGTGCTGTCTAGAAAGATGGAAACCTCTATCATCCATCAGTCCGTGGCGCTTGTGTGCAGTATATATTTTTCGTTTTTACTTTTTGTCAGGGTTAGGTTTTATTGCGTTTCCTTGCAAGTTATTTTACTGCACTGTATTTAAACATAGTTTAGTTTATTTTTCCAATTTAGGGCCGCAAACATTCTCTGTACTGCTCCAGATGCGCGATTTGCTCTTCAACGGATTGGCAAAACGAATGTATCGTCATTTTCAATGATCAAAGCTGAATAAATGTTGATGGTGATTTTGTATGAAACCAAGAGAGAAATGAGTCGGGTATATTGTCAAAAATGTGACGTTCGCTCCTATTACAAGTCAGGAACCGAAGGCGTATTTGGGACTTCGTATATTAGCTGCTGTATACAGATCTTCTGGAGAATCTCTTGAAGAGCTGTAGGACAAATGGATGATTGGTCAGTTTCACGTGAAACGATGTCAGTTCAGCGTTTCCATACAATCTACAGATTTCTCAGATTTGACAACAAAGGAAATCGACCAGATAGGAGATTTATTGATTAATTGGCTGGTATGAAGAGTGTCTTTGAAATGTTTCTGGAACATTGCACAAAATGTTCGTCCCTTATGAAGATGTCGTAACGGCTCCATCAGTGCCGGTACATGGTTCTATGAATGTTTAGAGCAGTGAATCCAGCCATGGTGTAGAGCTTCGAATACGGCTACGTTGGGTCAGAGAGGCATTAGTGGCCATTGGTCAGTACCCACTGTGAGGTTGTCACAGTCAGGAAACGCTTACGCTCTCTGAGCCCTTCCAGCCACCCTATGTGGATCCCGGACGGGAGAGAAGATTACGTTTTCCCCAGGAAGCTGGTGGGTACGGATGCTCTCAGTAGCGGTCCGTTTGCTGAGATGAAATTTGTGAGAGCTTTGTTTGAGTTTTCAGTAGTCACTCGGGTGCGTGGCATTGATAACCATGTCACGCCAACTAATTCAGTCAGTGATCGGTGTTAATTTGGTAGTATTTAGTTTATTCGAAGAGATCTTTTGTGCAATTGTAATTTGTCGTGGACGAGCGGTGCCACCACGTAATGTACATCTTTAGTTAGTTTAGCGTATTATGTATGATTGTGTTGTGTGGCTTGTGGAATACTTGTGCTAAATTTTATTTAATTTAAAGTCCAATTTGTGTTTCATATCCACGGATTTACTCTAGCCCGTACTCTGGTGCATCACGTGTGTTTCTTTGTACATCATGAGGCACCAACTCGACGTAATGACCTCTCTAGTTCGAATTGAAGAATCAGTTTCATGACGGAATAGATGTGTTCTTGTTTGGTAAAGTCATTTACAAAATTACTAAGATTTTCCGAATATTAAAAGTGGACTTTGCTCTACGGAAATAACCGTTAAAGGCAATCGCGCTATGACCCAGTGAGCTTTTTCCTAAATTCTAACTTTGGCTTTATACGTGTTCAATGTGAACGTGGTGTGTTAGCAGTTCTTGCCGCACATTCGTCTGCCCAAATGCTGCGCTGTATAATGTACCACGTATCGATACACGTTCTAGCATCCCAACTAACTATATTTTAACATTAATGTCTGTGTTACTGTTAATGAGGAAATAAATGTGAATTATTGCTAAACCCTTTTGTTATTTCATCTCACAGTGCCTTTCCGCTCCCTTGTCAGGATCCTTAAAATTAGTCACTTTGCACCTACTCTTAGCAATGTGTCAATGAAATTTATCCAGTACATGGATGGGTATTTCATTGAATCATCAAATGATCTGTGAGGTGGCGCCTTTTGATAAGTTTAGTTAATTAATATGTAAATAAATTTGGCCCAGTAATCAGAAATCTTGTGTTTGGTACTTGTTGCAGGCAAGCAAACGTAGCCTCTACATGGAGAGTCATTCTTAGGATTTATGAAATCAGTAAACAGATATTTTGCGTAGCTGACCCTATCAGTACCTTGCAGTAGTAAAAGACGACAGGTATCATTCAATGTACATGAGCAATTCGTTCCATTCAGAGGAAGGTGTCCTTTGCGGCAGTACATACCTTCAAAAACGATAGCGAAATATGGAATAAGGTTATGGTTGGTATATGGCGTAAAAATAGCATATTTTTGTACTGTAGAAGTGTGTAAAGGAAGGTTGGAAAATAAACCACGAGAAACCAATCAAGGCAGAAATGTTGTTTTGAGGTTTGTTGAAAGTACTGAGAAAGCTGGGCGAAACGTTGCAACCGATAATTTCCTTAATAAGTACACCCTGGCCAAAGAAGTTGTCAAGAAAAATCTAGAATTACTAGGAACTCTAAGAAAAAAGCAAAACAAAGATTCCGAAGGAAATGCAACCACACAATAGCAGATCATTAGTTGCAATCATCTTTAGGTTCTAGAGGGACATAATATGGGTTTCGTTAGTGACAGCGCTCCCCCCCCCCCCCTCCCCCCAAAAAAAGGAGTTGTATTTCTCTCTAAAATGCACCATGATTGTAGGCAGAAGAGCATAAGAAGCCTGAAGTAGGAAACGAAGGGATAAGTTAACACATAGACACGTCACCAGTACTTACTCCTGCAGTACGTATACAAAACAGTGGCCTGTTTGTTGTACAACGTGCTAGATATTGTTGCAATAAATACCTACGTGTACACTTCAATCCAGAGCACAATCAGAATCAATGGTATAGAAGGCGATTAATTCTAAGAGAATTTCGATATGAATTCCCAAAACCAATGTGAGAGGAAAGGACGACCAAAAACTTTTCTAAAAAGGCAAAGTTAGTTTGGAGAGTATTGCAGGAACGAGTCCAGGAGCAAAAGAACAGAAGAGGAGCTGGTGCAAAGAGTGTGCACCTACGCTACGACAAGAATTGCATAAGTTACGGCGATAGGTGTAAAAATTGACTCAATGTAGTTTCTCAAAGTCAAATTTTGTACTTTAACTTAAGCATTGTAATAATTATCGTTTGCAATAAATATTGAAATTTAAGCGCTAATGTGTCTTTTCCTGCAAAAAATGTATTTTGAAGTACCATGAAACAATAATTTATTTTCCCTCAATAAATTTTAAATATTGTTTTATTTTGTAATAATTATGTTGAATATATGTTGATAAGTTCCAGTGTCTGTTTTCTTACATAAAAACATATACGAATCTTATTTTGAACCACCATCTACCTATAAATCATTTTTTAAAATATTAGGTTGCAAGAGAATATGGGCTTTGGACAGGGAATGAGAGAGGAGAAAGACTAATTGAGTTCTGTAACAAGTTCCTGCTAGTAATAGCGAATACCCTGTTCAAGAATACAAGAGGAGGAGGTATACTTGGAAAAGGCAGGGAGATAAGGGGAGATTTCAATTAGATTACCTCATGGTCAGACAGAGATTCCGAAATCAGATACTGGATTGTAAGACGTACCCAGGAGTAGATATAGACTCAGATTACAATATAGTAGTGATGAAGAATAGGCTGAAGTTCAAGACATTAGTCAGGAAGAATCAATACGCTAAGAAGTGGGATACGGAAGTTCTAAGGAATGACGAGATACGTTTGAAGTTCTCTAACGCTATAGATAGAGCAATAAGGAATAGCGCAGTAGGCAACACAGTTGAAGAGGAATGGATATCTCTAAAAATGGCCTTCACAGAATTTGGGAAGGAAAACATAGGTACAAAGAAGGTAGCTGCGAAGAAACCATGGGTAACAGAAGAAATACTTCAGTTGATTGTTGAAAGGAGGAAGTAGAAACATGTTCCGGCAAAATCAGAAATACAGAAATACAAGTCACTGAGGAATGAAATAAATAGGAAGTGCAGGGAAGCTAAGACGAAATGGCTGCAGGAAAAATGTGAAGACATCGAAAAAGATATGATTGTCGGAAGGACAGACTCAGCATACAGGAAAGTCAAAACAACCTTTGGTGACAATAAAAGCAACGGTGGTAACATTAAGAGTGCAACAGGAATTCCACTGTTAAATGCAGAGGAGAGAGCAGATAGGTGGAAAGAATACATTGAAAGCCTCTATGAGGGTGAAGATTTGTCTGATGTGATAGAAGAAGAAACAGGAGTCGATATAGAAGAGATAGGGGATCCAGTATTAGAATCGGAATTTAAAAGAGATTTTTGGAGGACTTACTGTCAATTAAGGAAGGAGGGATAGATAATATTTCATCAGAATTTCTAAAATCATTAGGGGAAGTGGCAGCAAAACGACTATTCACGTTGGTGTGTAGAATATATGAGATGTGGTGCTATAGACGAAAGTTGAAAATTAGGTTGACTGATAAGGTAAGGAATGAGGAAGTTCTATGCAGAATCGGAGAGCAAAGGAATGTGTGGAAGACACTGATAAGGAGAAGGGACAGGATGATACGACACCTGCTAAGACATGAGGGAATAACTTCAATGGTACTAGAGGGAGCTGTAGAGGGCAAAAACTGTAGAGGAAGACAGAGATTGGAACACGTCAAGCAAATAATTGAGGACGTAGGTTGCAAGTGCTACTCTGAGATGAAGAGATTAGCACAGGAAAGGAATTCGTGGCTACCCGCATCAAACCAGTCAGTAGACTGAAAAAAAAAACAAATAAATATATAAATAAATATTGGGTCTAATGGACCCATTCACAGACTGTATGCTGTTTGAAACGCAATAGGAAGGTTAAAGAAAGTACGTGGATTGTGGAATTCATGTGGCCTTCAAAGAATTACAAGGATAGTATCCTAAGAGTTTTTCGGACACAACCGATCTGGCATCTGTTTTCGAAACCATTTACCGTTTCAGTTGAAAGCACTTCTGTGCATGTGCAGATATAACTGACTGATTTGCAAAGTGATTACCACTTTAAGACAAATTATTTAACGTTGAAAGTGGCCAGGATGCCTACACTCCTTCTGTTAGGTACAACGTCCACGTCTTGAAAATGAGACATCAAAAGTGCTACGGTGTTTCGAGCAACATACGTGTTTGAATAAGAAACTAAAAAAGTCACAATTATGTGGCAACCAGAGGCTGAAAACGGTGAAATTGTCTGATTTAAACAGTATGGCAACTGTTGGTACCAGATAAAAGTTAACTTTGCAGCGCACAGAGGATAGTTAAATAATACTGAAGATTTGTTTTGTTTGGGATCTTTGCAGTTGAGAAATGCGAAATATAAAACTACGTCATGTGCATTATGAATGCACTGCCATTAAAACGTGGAAAGTTCCCTGTTTCCCCCTCTTTCCTCTTCTCGCATTCAGACATCGCGATGAGATGGGAGGATGATGACGACAGGGTGAAATGTGAGCGAGGCTGAGCGCTACGCTACTTCTGGAACGGGCACGGCTTGCAGACCCAAGTCTTGGCTTGACAACAGTTCAAATGGTTCAAAGGGCTCTAAGCAGTATGGGACTGTAAGGTGTCACATAACTCCGAATAAATCCTGACATTAAATTAACCAAAGTAATACGATCAACGAGTGAGCAAATGGAATACCACAGACTAACACAAGAACGCCTAAATACATATCAAACCTTCCCACCGTCAAACAGACGCAGTTCTTGGGAAGAAACGAGAACAGAAGCTCAGAGCAGAACTGTATTAAGCTAGAGGCCCTACGATAACGGACGGACACCCACGTCGCCAGCCAACCACCAGGACCACACCCGTTTTTAAAAAGATAGGGCCCTCCAGAAAAACAGTATATATCTTACGATAACACTAAAAGGGCTACACCAGCTGCAAGTTTCAGCGTGAGACTTTTTCACGTCTCTGTTACTTTTCAAATGTTAAAAACATTGCCCAACCATGAAAAGTAACCGCGAGGAACACCCCCCAGCACATGTTAAAAGATAGATCCCTCCAGAAGAACAGTATAAATCTTACGATAACACTAAAAGGGCCACACCAGTTGCAAGTTTTAGCGTGAGACTTTTTCGCGTCTCTGATATGTTGCAAACGTTAAAAACATTGCCCCAACACGAAACGTATAACGTTTCTCATTGGATGGACAGATTTTGTGTAGGTGGAGCTTAAGGTTAACATTGAGACCCTGATTGGTCAGATGAAAACACAGCCAGATAGTTTTTTTTAAACCAACTTCGGTAAATTCTAGTAAGGAGAAGTTAGGAGAGAGTTGCTTCCGAGACAGCGAGGTGCTCGGAGCTGTGCCGCCTGCCGCCCCCTGACGAACAAGGTAATGAACGCACGCGATGCCGCATTTTTGAGTGCATAAGGCTTCACTCAGAACTGCAGAAGTCTTATCTGTTACATCCCCTTTTTACATAATACTAGTGTCGATCGTCAATTGAAGCTCATGGTATTCACATTTGCTACGTAAGTTAAAAATCTGAAACGCGATGATTTTTCTGTTATATAATTATTGGGAAACGACATCAGCCACTGTAATTTACAACAAGTGACATAAGTAATTAAAGATAATTGAAGGTCACTGTAGACCATTTTCATAGCTATCTCTTTTGTGAAACTTAATTTAAACCTAGATTATAGATGTGATTTGGCATAGGTCATCCTTCGATCCATTGTAGAACTTGAAAACCCACTCAGGGAATATTCCTTTACATTTTTGTTGAACGCAGTTGGTTTTTATCATCCTGTATTAAAATATTTCCTTTTACCAATAGTGCAAATTATAAAGCATGTTTTGTGAGGAGAATAAAATTTCCAATGGTAAACTTAACTGCTTTTCCGACGTTATTTTACCAGCTAACTAAAAATAGGAAAGCCTTGAACCCCTTCCACTAAATTTAGTTAGTATTAAGATTATTTTACAAGGAGTGCAGTGGAGCTGACACTGAAATCATTAAGTATTTGGTTATGTCATCATTAGTCTCACTAAACTCTTCTGAACTCTGCATGTCAAGTGTGGTCTGGCGTCTCCTTACGAGCAACAGCCCCCAGGTTCAAACTAGTCAATTCCCTAAGAAACACACTCAGAGCGTCCTTGCGCGAAAGTGGTAGGGAGACACGACTTAGAACAAACAGACATCACGCAATATGTTAGAGGACTTAACATCTGAGGTAATCAGAATTACTTAAACCTAACTAACCTAAGGACATCACTCACACCCATGCCCGAGGCAGGATTCGAACCTGCGACGCTAACAGCTGCGTGGTTCCGGACTGAAGCGCCTAGAACCGCTCGACCACCGAGGCTGGCTTGACAACAGTTAAGCAGGTTTATAAAAGATATAGGCTGTTAGGTTTACGTAGAGGTTTAATACACTTGGTCAATATAGCTTGGCATGGAGGGCAGCATCATTATAGTTTTGCAACTAACGTCAATAAAACATCACCATGTAGTTCTAAAAATTTAAAAAATACAACACACAACAATTTGGGATAACTGCTCCGAGACGTATTATGAATAGGGTAATTATAGATTGAGTTAGGTTGACCAATATCATCCTACTTCTATGTCAAACTCTTTACATTGAACGTATACCAGAGAACCACAATATTTACCACTCGTGATTCTCTTCTAGTACCCCTGATCATTCAATTACAGATATACCAATGTTGAGCATCTAAGCACACATACTGTAATGTGATCCATCTCTGGTTAACTCTTTCCCTTCAATTTCTATCTTTGATTTTAACAATTCTCAAACTTTACCCTTATTCGTTAATATTTACTCTTCTTTGCAGAATCGCATTCTTCGCCTTTATCGGGTTTTGAACTTTATCCGCGAAGTCACGTTTCCTTGAAAACCCTATTAATATTGTTTTAGAAATACAATCCTGGAAATTTAAATAAGAACACCGTGAATTCACTGTCCCAGGAAGGGGAAACTTTATTGACACATTCCTGTGGTCAGATACATCACATGATCACACTGACAGAACCACAGGCACATAGACACAGGCAACAGAGCATGCACAATGTCGGCACTAGTACAGTGTATATACACCTTTCGCATCAATGCAGGCTGCTATTCTCCCATGGAGACGATCGTAGAGATGCTGGATGTAGTCCTGTGGAACGGCTTACCATACCATTTCCACCTGGCGCCTCAGTTGGACCAGCGTTCGTGCTGGACGTGCAGACCGCGTGAGACGACGCTTCATCCAGTCCCAAACATGCTCAATGGGGGACAGATCCGGAGATCTTGCTGGCCAGGGTAGTTGACTTACACCTTCTAGAGCACGTTGGGTGGCACGGGATACATGCGGACGTGCATTGTCCTGTTGGAACAGCAAGTTCCCTTGCCGGTCTAGGAATGGTAGAACGATAGGTTCGATGACGGTTTGGATGTACGGTGCACTATTCACTGCCCCCTCGACGATCACCAGAGGTGTACGGCCAGTGTAGGAGATCGCTCCCCACACCATGATGCCGGGTGTTGGCCCTGTGTGCCTCGGTCGTATGCAGTCCTGATTGTGGCGCTCACCTGCACGGCGCCAAACACGCATACTACCATCATTGGCACCAAGGCAGAAGCGACTCTCATCGCTGAAGACGACACGTCTCCATTCGTCCCTCCATTCACGCCTGTCGCGACACCACTGGAGGCGGGCTGCACGATGTTGGGGCGTGAGCGGAAGACGGCCTAACTGTGTGCGGGACCCTAGCCCAGCTTCATGGAGACGGTTGCGAATGGCCCTCGCCGATACCCCAGGAGCAACAGTGTCCCTAATTTGCTGGGAAGTGGCGGTGCGGTCCCCTACGGCACTGCGTAGGATCCTACGGTCTTGGCGTGCATCCGTGCGTCGCTGCGGTCCGGTCGCAGGTCGACGGGCACGTGCACCTTCCGTCGACCACTGGCGACAACATCGATGTACTGTGGAGACCTCACGCCCCACGTGTTGAGCAATTCGGCGGTACGTCCACCCGGCCTCGCGCATGCCCCTATACGCCCTCGCTCAATGTTCGTCAACTGCACATACGGTTCACGTCCACGCTGTGGCGGCATGCTACCAGTGTTAAAGACTGCGATGGAGCTCCGTATGCCACGGCAAACTGGCTGACACTGACGGCGGCGGTGCACAAATGCTGCGCAGCTAGCGCCATTCGACGGCCAACACCACGGTTCCTGGTGTGTCCGCTGTGCCGTGCGTGTGATCATTGCTTGTACAGCCCTCTCGCAGTGTCCGGAGCAAGTATGGTGGGTCTGACACACCGGTGTCAATGTGTTCTTTTTTCCATTTCCAGGAATGTACAACACTTTCAGCAGGGTATAAAGTTTTACAGTTCACATACAGCTGAAAGCGGTTTATTATGAAACATCGTTTTGTATTGTGTTGTATTGTATGTCCCAAACCCCCCCCCCCCCCCACCCCTCATGAACCATGGACCTTGCCGTTGGTGGGGAGGCTTGTGTGCCTCAGCGATACAGATGGCAGTACCGTAGGTGCCACCACAACGCAGGGGTATGTGTTGGGAGGCCAGAAAAACGTGTGGTTTCTGAATAGGGGCACCAGCCTTTTCGGTAGTTGCAGGGGCAACAGTCTGGATGACTGGCCTTGTAACATTAACCAAAACGACCTTGCTGTTGTGGTACTGCGAACGGCTGAAAGCATGGTGAAACTACAGCCGTAATTTTTCCCGAGGGCATGCAGATTTACTGTGTGGTTAAATGATGATGGCGTCCTCTTGGATAAAATATTCCGGATGTAACATAGTCCCCCATTCGGATCTCCGGGCGGGCACTACTCAAGTGGACGTCGTTATCAGGAGAAAGAAAACTGGCGTTTTGCGGATCGGAGCGTGGAATGTGAGATCCATTAATCAGGCAGGTAGGTCAGAAAACTTAAAAAGGGAAATGGATAGGTTAAAGATAGATATATTGGCAATTAGTAAAGTTTGGTGGCAGGAACAACAAGACTTCTCGTCAGGTGAATACAGGGTTATAAATACAAAATCAAATAGTGGTAATGGAGGAGTAGCTTTAATAATGAATAGGAAAATAGGAGTGCTGGTAAGCTACTACAAACAGCATAGTGAACGCATTATTGTGGCCAAGATAAGGCAGTGTGGAGGGTAAAAATCATAGAGAGAGACCAAGAGATGAATACACTAAGCATATTCAAAAGGACGTAGGTCACAGTAAGCACTGCGAGACGAAGAAGCTAGCACAGGATAGACTAGCATGGAGAGCTGCATCAAACCAGTCTCAGGACTGAAGACCACACCAACAACAACTGTATTGCATGTTAACCGGGGCCTAGAGACGACAGAGACGCTCCGTCCCCGCCGCAGCTGCGGTGGTCATGACGACTACCGCAGTCCACTTCACCCTCCGCCGACCCACACCGAACCACTCTTTCAGGGTTATTCTGCGGTTCGGAACCCGGTGGACCCCCCAGGGAACGTCTCACACCAGACGAGTGTAAACCCTATTTTTGTGAGTGGTAGAGTAATGGTGGTGTGTGCGAACGTGGCGACCAAGTTTGCGCAGCAATCGCCGACATAGTGTAGCTGAGGCGGAATAATGGGAACCAGCCCGCATTCGCCGAGGCAGATGGAAAACCGCCTAAAAACTCTCCACAGACTGGCCGGCTCACCGGGCCTCGACACAAGTCCGCAGAGCCTATTCGTGCAAGGGACCAGGCGCTCCTTCCCACTCTGTAAAGACGTGAGTCAGACCACACCGCTAACCGGGTGGGCAGCTTCGATTACATCAACGGCGATTCCCCTCTACAGAGAACTACTATAGAGTCGTAACGCCATTAATACATGGAAAACACACCTGCTGCAGTGGTAACATCCGTTCTCGTCAGATCATCCCATTTCAGTGTTGTCTGACTTGGCTGCAACTTGTATGGGTCTGACGAGTGTTGTTGGCAAGTGGGTTGCAGTCACACTTTGTGACGTTAATTGAGGAGCTATGCGATGGAAAAGTTGTGCCTCCGGTGACGAAAACTGACAACGGTCGGGAGGGCGATGAGCTGACCACGTGCCCTCAATGTCCGCATTCAGTGACGGTTATCGGCTCAGGATGACTCGGCAGTCAATTGGTGGCATTAGTCCTTGAATGCTATATCACTGAAATCGTCACTACGATTTAAAAAAAGTCCAAGAAATAGCTGCGAATTGGTGGAGAAATAGAAAACAAATAATAATGGAAATATTACCATGACAAGTAATTCTCAATCTTATGAAAGTCGATTCTCAGGTGTTAACTGTTACTATCCGTAAGTCATAGTCTGCAGTTGATATTATTCACCGAGAAGACCTTGAATTTCTGCCATTGGAACCATAGTTTACGCATTTTGTTGTGGTACTTCGAATCATTGAGATGTCTCAGTACGTATTAGCCGGTACCTGTAATTGAGCCCTTTTACAATCGAATTACCTTACACGAAGATAGACGGCAGTATATATATTTAACCATAAATTCAGGTAAACATTTAAGATCCTGTTTGTGGTTTGTTTAGTCTTAAACAATGGGCTAAGCATCATGTATGCATTGCTGGCGTTTATAAGAGGGTTTCCTGTGCGTATAACAAAGTTGCGTTATTCACGCGTCGGAACAGACTCTTCATCGGATATCGATAACAGGTATCAAGTATTTGCTCCGTTTTTCTTTTCGTTTAGAAAATAACCGGCGAAGGAACGTGGGCTGTGTGCTACAGCAAACATCAGACGCTCCAGTAGCTTTAACTTGTTGCTTAGCTATGTTCTGCAGCGAATTCACAAAGCGGTAAATGGAATTACACTTCTAAGAGTAACAGAAAGGAATGTCGCTCCATGTGAGTTCTCTGTTTCAAGTACCGCATAAAATTTACGCAATCAGTTAACAGTAGAGATAGTTTGTGTGTGCTGATGCGATTTGTTTTTGGAAGGTGGCCCGGTCTAGAAATTCCCAATACAAATGCTGCACAAGTACACTCTTTGCTAAAGGGAAATAAAGCAAAACCGCTTGCTTTTAGAATTAATCTCTTGATCTGTCGATTAGTTAGCATAGAGATTCTCATTAAACTGTGTCAGCCAGTCACCTGCCATGAGATGACGCAGACTTTCACCGTCCGAAAGTGTTCCGCCATCCCATGGTCCTCACTACTCAGCAGTTTGCTCAGTTAATTTTTGCGTCCACTTTGAGGCTGGTCAAATTTTTAAAAAAGCAGTAAATTTGGCCCTTGATTAAAAACCAAAGCAGATACACACGCGTTGGTTGTATGAACAGAAATATATTTCTATGGAGTCTGCTTTAGTATAAAACTTTATTTCCGCCATATTCTGGTAATTCGTATCTAGCATTTGGACGAATATACTGAGTCAGTAAAGCTAAAGTTATTGTGTACCTCATTTAATGGCAGTAGTTATTCCTTCATTTAATATTGGATCCACATATTCATATTCTGCAGACTGAATATAGGTTGTACGTAGGAGGGAAAATGACTGTCACCTTTTCTGTTGTCTTACTTGTGAATGTGTAATTCTTTTTTCTTGTTTTTGGACGTTTTATAGCATTATAGTTAACTGTAATGTAACTAATTGTGACACATAGTTCGTATATTTGTATTACAGTCCTGTATTATCATCTTGTGCTACGTATATTTTTCTTTTATCAGATTAAACAACCTTCAGTTTGTTAATGCAATTGAACTGTCGGTCCGTAGAACACATAAACGGCAATCACTAGAGGAAGAAATTCATAGTGTGACTTTGAAAGTAGGCCATAGGTCATACAATAAGACTAAAGGAAGTAATGAAGTGAAAAGGTAACAGATAAAATCAACGGCTAACTCATTCTCGAGAAGCTGAAATTTTTTATTCAGGGTAATAGAAAGCAGTAGTAGAATTGCATAGGAAAATATTTAGAAGAGAGTAAAACTGCATTGCTATACTTTTATTTTCCGATGTGTCTTGAAAGGGAAGGTTGGATTCACTGTGTGTTATCAAAATTGAATTGTGAGGAACAAATTACTTTCAAAATTGACGGTAACTCAGCTAGCAATGGAACGTTGCATGTTGAAATTTACTAACAAAGAGATGGAAACAAGAACGGGTCATAGTGCAGTCTGTAGAGGAAAATATAGTAATATACATAAATGGAAATGACATATGGATGGGTAGATTATGTTGTCCAGAGAATTAGTAGTAGATAAAGTAATGAGGTTTTTTGTCACAATTGCAGTTCCGCAGAATACATTTTCTTTTTTGATGGTGTGCTAATTTTTCGTAATGCCTGGTTCACCGAGAAGACGCATTCTCTCTAGGAAACAAATCCAGATTAAGCAACAGCTGTTTAAATTCGGGAATATCTCCGGCCTGGGTATATTCGTCTAGGAGGCCTACTGAACAGGTGGGGCTAAATCAACAAGCTATGAGAGAATGAAATGAAAAACTACAAAGAGAATACAAACTCAATCGGACTAGTCATTACAAAAAAACTTACAACACAAAAGTGAAAGCTATGCAACATTTATTAAAAGAGAAACTTTTTGCTCATCTCGAAGAATGACGGTTGCTGAGAAAGAAAAACAGGTAAAATAGTTAAAAAACAAGAAACGTTAGTTTCCAGAAAACTCAAAACCCGAAAGTAGAATTTTCATGAAAAGGAAATCAAACAAAATCTCTGAATTTACTGCAAAAATTACAGATCGAGTCAGATTACGGCGATTACAGTTTTACGTTAACCTACATACGAGGTTGGACTAGTAAATTATGAGACTCATTATTTAATGGACAAACAGCAAGGACTTCAGGGTCAAAAGATACTAACTTGCCGAGACACGTAACATATATTTTTGGTAATCGGGGTTTTATGTACGGCTTGGTGCCGATTTTCTCGAGCGAGCTGGGTGCACCATAGATTCTAGTATTTCCATAGAGTAGTCCTTAGGTCTGCTTCATCGTACTACGTTGATTTTGTCATTTCTAATTAATATAAACAATACTTGCAAATTACCGAAAAGAACTGTTAACATTAAACAAAATATTAATTTAGAGATTTTCGTATCAGATCAGCATTATACTTTCCCTTACGCTTCTTTCGAGCTACCACTCAACTCTATACGACAAAAGTTATTAATATTCATCTCTATGACTCTAAACTAATTGTGTCACGAAGTTCAGCGTAGGTTTATCTGTTTTCTGTCAATTAGACTTTTAATTTGATAAGCTGAACTTTTTACTGGCTATAGCGATTCATGCACTTTTGTTGTGAGACTGGTTTTAACATGTTCTTTAAGAAGCCATATGCTGTCGTACCTCGGCATACGAGTCAGTCTCCAATGTGTGCACCTAGGGATTGTGTTTCAAATAACACGCCCAGGTCGCTCTCTGGGTAAAAATCATACTGAAAGTACATTGTATCCCTGTGGCTGAACAGTAATGTTTTGAACATCGCCACCACTCAGCTCTGTTGATTAGTAGATTTTAACACAGCATCTCTTAAAACCTACCGCTCATGCTGGAATGACGCCAATAGTCGTAAATATAGGGGGCTCCAAAATAATATCTACAACATTGCTCATGGATATTTCAGAAATAGGAACAGGTAGAAAGGATCAGTTGGTGACGTAATTTTCAAATATATTTAAAGGTTTTGTAGGCAGCTGGCAGATTATCTAAGATATATTCCAGTGGCTCCCACTTCGACCCTAACACGTCTTCATTAAAAAGTGCAGTTACCACTCCGATGCGAATTAGCAGTTCCTACGGCTCCTTCAAGTAGGTCTGGTAGGATAAGCTCTCCACAAAGCCGTAGAGAAAGAAAATGTAACAGAGCCTTGTCGGGAGACCGTGGGAGCCAAGAAGTGGGTCTCTCTCCGCCAATCCAGAGTCCAGGAAATGTTTGTCCAAAGCCTTCTAAACAATCAAGGCTTAATAAGAAGGGGCACTATTTTACTGCAGCTTAACGTCAGGATACAATTCCGTCGATCTGTGGAAATTAAAACTGTTCCAATATGTTCACGTTAACAGTCGAGGTTATTGACACTTCTGCAAAGAAAAAGACGGAGTCACCACTCGTTCATGAAGCAGACCGTAACACACGTTTACCGTTGCAATGTCATGCACAATTTACACACTAAAATGGGGTTCCCGGAGCCCCTGATATTGCATTGTGTACGAAAACCTTCCCGGACAGATAAACGCAAACTTCGTCAGTGAACATCACTTTTCCAGACAGGTGGGTCAGCGTCGATGCGACTGTCACATTTGGTGAAAATGACTCCAAGGGTAACCAGCAGCGCCACTCTCTTTTACAATGCTACGTTTCCCCTTAAATAGATCAAAAGGACTAGGCCGAGAGGAGGAATGTTTACCCGTTAAATAATTCTGTCGACATTGGCATATAAGATGATTTATAATGGTGAGACGCGTATTCACAAAATCTGCAGTATGAGTAGGAATTTTGTAATTGCCACTGTAACGGGTTCTTCGTGTAGCATATTTTCGAGTCAGAAAAGTATTCAATTATAAAGCATGAAGTAGAATAAACGCACACTTTTTTGACATTGAGTTACATCAGCTATGTTAATCACCACGTCTTCCCTCCAACTTGATAGAAAACTGCAGTCAGATCCATGCAACTGCCTTATTACAGGTCTCCCTCTGAAATCTAGATCTTTATCAATGTTCCAATAGTTACCGTCCGATCGCAGCAATTCCTATTATTTACAAAACCATCCTGTTTGACAGCAATTTTGTCATTAGAGGGTACTTCAATGCTATCATGAATTATCCTCCTTAATAATTTATACGTCATGCTGAGTGAAGAGGTAGGCCGACAGACAATCCATCCCATTCCTGTCTTACTTTACAGCTGTGCTAACTGTAGATATCTTAAGCATTTTAGGTGATTTTAAATTCGTAAGGAGTAATCGTTTCTTCCATAGCCCTACGGCCCAGATATTAGAATCAGCAGACTCGTGGAACACCATAAAATACAACACCGTTGTTAATGTTCATAGCTAACTGAAATGCCTTTATCTTCCAGTGACAGGTAAGAAGTTTCACGAGGAGTTAAATCAGGAATTATTCTGGAAACAAGTACAGGGTGTTATAAGAAGGTACGGCCAAACTTTCAGGAAACATTCCTCAGACACAAATAAAGAAAAGATGTTATGTGGAGACGCTTAATTTCCATGTTAGACCTCGTTTTAATTTCGTCGGTATGTACTTTACTTCCTCGATTCACCGCCAGTTGGCCCATTTGAAGGAAGGTAATGTTGACTTCGGTGCTTATGTTGACATGCGACTCATTGCTCTACTAGCATCAAGCACATTAGTACGTAGCATCAACAGGTTACTGTTCATCACGAACGCGGTTTTACAGTCAGTGCAATGTTTACAAATGCGGAGTTGCAGATGCCCATTTGATGTATGGATTAGCACGGGGCAATAGCCGTGGCGCGGTACGTTTGTATCGAGGGAGATTTCCAGAACGAAGGTGTCCCGACAGGAAGACGTTCGAGGAATTGATCGGCGTCTTTTGGAGCACGGAACATTCCAGTCTATGACTCGCGACTGGGGAAGGCTTAGAACGACGAGGACACGTGCAATGGACGAGGCAATTCTTCGTGGAGTTGACGATAACCCTAATTTCAGCGTCAGAGAAGTTTCTGCTCTACAAGGTAACGTTGACCACGTCACTGTATGGAGAGTGCTGCGGGAGAACCAGTTGTTTCCGTACCATGTACAGCGTGTGCAGGCACTATCAGCAGCTGATTGGCCTCCATTGTTCATCCAACAATGAGTCAATCCTCATTTCAGTGGAAATGTTCTCTTTACGGATGAGGCTTCATTCCAACGTCATCAAATTGTAAATTTTCACAATCAACATATGTGGGCTGACGAGAATCCGCACCCAATTGTGCTATCACGTCATCAACACAGATTTTCTGTGAACGTTTGGGCAGGCATTGTTGGTGATGTGTTGATTGGACCCCATGTTCTTCCACCTACGCTCAATGGAGCACGTTATCATGATTTCAGACGGAATACTCTGCCTGTGCTGCTAGAACACGTGCCTTTACAAGTACGATACAACATGTGGTGCATGCACGATGGAGCTCCTGCACATTTCAGTCGAAGTGTTCGTACGCTTCTCAACAACACATTCGGTGACCGATGGATTGGCAGTGGCGGACCAATTCCATGGCCTCCACGCTCTCCTGACCTCAACCCTCTTGACTTTCATTTATGGGAGCATTTGAAAGCTCTTGTCTACGCAACCCCCTTACCAAATGTAGAGACTCTTGGTGCTCGTATTGCAGACGGCTGTGATACAATACGCCATGCTCCAGGGCTGCATCACAGCATCAGGGAGTCCATGCGACGGAGGGTGGATGCATGTATCCTCTCTAACGGAGGACATTTTGAACATTTCCTGTAACAAAGTGTTTGAAGTCACGCTGGTACGTTCTGTTGCTGTGTGTTTCCATTCCATAATTAATGTGTTTTGAAGAGGAGTATTAAAATGAGCTCCAACTTGGAAAGTAAGCGTTTCCGGACACATGTCCACATAACATATTTTCTTTCTCTGTGTGTGAGGAATGTTTCCTGAAAGTTTTGGCGTACCGTTTTGTAACACCCTGTATAACAGGCAAAAACGTTATGACCGCTGCCCACTGCGATGTTGGATACCACCTGGTGGAGTTGTGGGTACGTGACGTGGTTTCAAGCGCAACAGACACGGACAGGTGATCACCATAGCAAAATTACGGGCAGAAAATGGGAAAATCCATTGACATAATGGCCTTTGACAGATTATTATTACTCATCACCTTCAACGAGTATCTCGAGATCGTCGATTCTGTTCGTACCACTAGGCCCTAAATGGTTGGACGTTTGCGTCTCTTTACAGACGAGGCATTCGGAGGCTTTCCTACTCTGTAAAGTAGCTTAGACGGTGAACTGTAGTATTTCCACCGAAAGAGCACAATGTTGGTGAACGCATAAGTGTTTCGTAGCACACAGTCATTGTACATTGTTGGACATGGAGCTACGCAGAAAACATGATCACATGTTGGCCCAGCGACATCGTCAATAATGACTTCAGTAAGCACGGGGCCGTCAGGGTCCACCATCGATCAAAGGTGATGGCTCTTCGGATGAATCACATTTTTGCCACACGGCGGCGGGAAATGTACTGCTCGTCACGGACGCAGGCTGATAGAAGCAGTATTTTGATATGGGAGGTATTCTCCTGCGCTTGCGTGGGACCTATGGTAGTAATCGAAGACACGCTGGCATATGCAAACCACCTGCATCCCTTCATGCTTGTAAACTTCGCCGACGGCGACGTCATCTTTCAGCAGTATAACTGTCTGGGTCTCGGAGCCAGAACTGAGGTACAGGGATTTGAGGAGCATTTTACTGAACTCAAGTTGATGTCCCGGCGATCAAATTCGCCTGATGTAAATCCTATGGAACCTATCTGTGTCGCTGTCGGGTGGCATCACCGCGACCGCAAATCTGGGGGCCATTATTTACGCGAATTACATGACCTGTGAGTAGACATGTAATGCGACATACGTCCTCAAAGGAACTGTCGGAAACAAGCTATTAAGAGGTGATCATAAAGTTTTGTCTCATCAGTACCATGAGGGATCTGACGAAAACAACTGTCGCTCTGTCTAACCACCCCTACACAGTTGGAGAGTGAGAGTCTCGTACCTTATCTTAAACAGTAAGTCAGCTCAAAAGTATGAACCAAATTTTACGAGCGTGTGGCAGACAGTAGATGGCGGAATGGGGAAGTGTTTGGGCCACTTGGGGGGATACATGATGCAAATATAAATTTACGTATTGTGTCCGTTGCGTATTGTGTCGTAAACGCAAAGCCAAGTTCGTAATTGAGAGGAACCATCAGGCTATCCAATCACACCCGACGACAAGACCCAAAATTCCATGGGTCATCCACTATGATTCTACAACCTGCACTCGTATATTCATTACATGAATCCCCGTAAAGGCGGACACTGTTATTGAAAGTCGCTTGCCCGGTGTGTTGTAGACACTTGGTTAACGTCATATGGAAGTATTGGTTTCGCCATGAATCGTACTCAGATAGTGTAAACGTAAGAAGACCTCTCACGATAGGCGGAAAATCTGGGTTCGAGTCCCAGCCCGGCACAATTTTCTTTTTGTCATAATTTAATTACACAGCTGTTTATTGTCCACGTTCACAGACTCATTCACTTTGCTTCTTTGATTTTTGTTGTGCGTACTTATTTACTGAGGGAAAGTTTCATTTGGGAATGTTCACCAAGCTACGAGAAAGCCACTCTTCCACGTTACCCATCTTTCCAGAAATGATGTTTCAGCTAGGTATGGTGGAGATATTCAACGATACTATGGAAGTAGGAGAGGCACTACGAGAACTCACAGGGTGAGGGCTGGTCTTCAGTCTCGGCTAGACAGCAATGAGTCGATAAGAGGATTGTCAGCCAAAGGTGAGATTCTTGGATAAAGTTTTGGTCGTGTACCCTGTGCTACTGTGCTGAACTATTCCTTCTGGAAACAAGATATCTAGTTCTGGTCCCGAATACAGTGAACTGTATCCTACCTGCTGGGGAAAATTGGTTGTGGTATTCGAAGGTAAGGAAAAAGGATATTCTCTGTAGTATAGGTGAGGAAAGGATTATGTGGAAAACACTCACAAGAAGAAAGGACACGGTGGTAGGACTTTTGTTAAGAGATCACGGAATATTTTCTGTGGTACTAGAGGGAACTGTAGAGGGTAAAAACTGTAGAGGAAGACAGAGATTGGAATACATCCAGCAAATAGTTGAAGGCGTAGATTGCACAGTCACTACTCTAAGATGAAGAGGTTGGAACGGAAGAGAAATTCGTGGCTGGTCCCATGAAACCAGTCAGAACTCTGATTAAAAAAAAATAAAAATAAAAAAAAAATCAGTGATTGACATCGGTCCTCGAGAAGTTGGTATCTAAGACTGTTTATTTCTGCCCATCACTGTCACTATCATTGGCGTCCTATGCACCACTGGTGTCAGAACAGATCGCACTGCTAATTTATTCCAGAACCAATGACTAGCTGCCTGAAATGGCTGCATCCATTTTTTAGTGTGAGGGGTGACACTGTCTACAGTGCTCCTTATAGTGGACTTAGGTGACTATGCTTCACTGTGTTTCACGATCCTGGAAGATTCTTTAAGTAGAGGGATTTAGCTATTGTGTCGTCATTGAATATTCGATGACGTTATATTTGCAGTCGCCAAACTAAATGGTAAGTTTAGTGTAGCAATATAATTATTTTATTCCTGCTGCTTTGCTACATCTTCACCAATAAGAAATAGACTAATAGCTCCTCTCTGCAGAAGCTATCGATTATTTGGTTCACATGCTGAACAATTAAGCACAGTTGATTCTTAGTTCACGTTTTGTTCCCGCGACATTCATTTAGTTTAAACTGACTGCTAGCGAGATGTAGTTGGGTGCAGAACGATTATTTTAAGTTCATTCTTTCTTTAATTTTTTTCCCTGTCATAACTGAATTGTGGCACATGTGACACGGCTCCTTCCATCAACTACAACAGCAAAACAACAGGAGTTCAAGTGACAAAAATGTATGTTCTGTAGCGTAACTCTAATCTTATTGATCGTGCTGTGACATTAGAGTGAAGCAGTTTATTCGTGCCCAACCTGCTCAATGCAGTCTACCTGCATAGTGACATGCCGGTAGGGAAGACTTTCTTGAATACATAATATTTGTAACATATTTGATTTCAGATTACATTATAGGAATGATTACAGTTTTTAATATCACTCTTATGGATTTAGATCAGATGATCTAGCGGACCAGGCATCTAGAAAACCTCCTGAGGTAACACGTTCGTGGAAAGCTGCTTAGAGCAGATCTTTCATCGATCGAGCGATATGAAACTTTGCTCTGTCTTGCGTGAAAACAGCGGTTTCCACACAGTTGCGCTCTTTCTCAAGTAACATATTTGATTTCAGATTACGTTAAAGGAAGGAATACAGTTTTAAATATCTTTTTGTAATATGTATACATATGTTACCTTTGATCGATTTTACAAACAAAATACTGCCGACCTTACAGATCTCACTTTACGAGATTTGTGCGTAATTCCTCATTTTGACATTTCAGTCTTCCTTCTGACGTTTTGTCTCTCAATCCCAGTAATTAATATGCTGGTGTACAAAAGAACTTTCTCACGACGTTTCACTCCTAAGCAACGTAGCTCCATGAAACTTGTACCATACATAGAAAGAATTCCAGCAGTATAATACAAAAGGTAAATGAAAGAAAGACGTAATGAGACGAACGGAAATGAAAATTTCATCCAAAGACAACAATTACACTGAGCCTACCGCGATTTTTGATGACTGATACGACATTACAAAAGGCGGGACATGGCCCTCAACAAGCTGTGTGATCACCAAAGACGGCAGTGCATGTTGTGCAACGTACTCTCATGCTGGTCGTAAGGCTGGTAACGGGCTACCGATTCATTCTTCCACGAGCGCGGTTGGCAATTGCTGAACGATAGTTGGCGCATATGAACGTGTTGCAGCACGTCTTACCAGTCCACTTCACATGCGCTCGATGGTAACTGAGTCGTGCAAACGGACAGGCCACTCCATTTTCACGGAGTATCCTCTTGTTTGAAGAGCTCCCTTGGTTACTCTGTTTAATACAGTGACTCACTGTGAGCCATAAAAATGAAGTCAGGGCCGAATGCACTCGTGTGAATTCATGCAAGGGGAAGGAATGCAGTGTCAACGTTACATTAACCGCTAAGTGTACCGCGTTCGAGAGCTGGAGACGAGTACTCCAGTGCAACGCTATACGGCCCCTCATCGTAACACTTCCACCAAAACGATCACGTTCGACTAGGTTTCTGTGTGCACTACATGTTTCCGCCTCTCGCCATATGAAGGTACGTCCAGAGTCACTACTCAGACTGAACCTGTTCTCATTTGAAAGGAACACGTGACTCCAGTATTCGTTGGTCTAGTCCCTGTGGTCTTGGCGCCATCACTTACGGTTGTGCTAATGTGCGGCTGTCAAAGGAATGCAGAGTACTGCTCGTCGGGCAAAGAGAGCATGCTGTCACCGCGCCACTGTGGACAGCGAGGTTGCGCTCCTTGAAATCCATGTGGCAAATGTGCTTGCAATTGTATCACCTGTTTGCCGTGGGTCCGTTCTTGCCTGTTGCACAGTGTAGTGGTCATCTGCTACTGTAGTTTTCTGTGGTGCACAACCTCTTGCTCTTTGGGCAATAGTGTCAAATGGTTCAAATGGCTCAGACCAGTATGGGACTTAACATCTGAGGTCATCAGTCCCCTAGAACGTAGAACTACTTCAACGTAACTAACCTAAGGACATCACACACATCCATGCCCGAGGCAGGAATCGAACCTGCGACCGTAGCGGTCGAGCGGTTCCAGACTGAAACGCCCAGAGCCGCTCGGCCACAGCGGCCGGGAGCAATAGTGTACGTGGCTCGGAACGCTGCACGTAAAACATTGTAGTGAGCAATATCAAGCTCCTGTGCTACATGGTGGATACGTGCGTCACTCTCTTTTTTCCGGTTTCTGACGTTTCTTTCCCATTTCAAGTCACCCAAATAATGTAATGAACAACACGAACACAGTGCACCTCAACTGCTCGCTAATTGGGACAAACTGCCTTTGCCCGTTCCTTCAACTTGCTGGTGTTGAGAGGCCAGGGCCATTTCGAGCTATAGTCACAATGAATTCAGGCCGTGTGACGAGAGCGTTTATATGCACAACTCGTAGACCTCTGTTAACATGCTCGCTCACTTTCATTCATTTCCACCGAATTGTTAATGCGATATGTCACTTTGTGTGTCTCGTCCTTAACTTTTATAGAGCAATATATTAAGGCTGCAATGGAAAAAATATTATTTGACACACATTAAAATGTAGTTAACCAGACTGTGAATTACGTAGATCACAGAGTGGACGGCTAGCTGTCGTTGAAAGGCACAGGACATGTTGATAGGTCGTCGGTTGACGCAGACGATGTAGAGCATATTCTCGGTTCAGTACTGATAGAAACATGTTCCTAGCACCTCAGGTCGGCTTCGATGTGACGAGAGTAAACTGTCGATGGCGTTGTACAGCTCTACCTGGTAGAAACAGGATCCTAGCTCCTCAGATCGACGTTGATTTTAACACAGTGAACTGTCGATAGCCTGGTACTACTCTGCGAAGCCGATATGACCTCCGTTCCTCAGATACCGGGTGGTTGTAATTAATGTTGAGCTACTCGTCGAGGTTTAGTGTGGTCTATAATTATGGAAGCGAAACTTGGTATATGTGCTACTGTGTTAATGCGGAGGCGACGTTTGCTGGAAAAGGAATTAGTTCCAGCTGTGGCCACCAACTGAAAATCTTTCGCTGTACACTGTATGATAGTATGATATCCACTCTGTCATCTGACAAGCCGTAATATGAGTAAACAATATGGTTACAGAGAAGAAAGAGACTGTCCGCTATTAGTGGAACCGTTTTATGTCAACGGCAGCAATAACAGTAGTGCAGTGAGATAGTATCGCTGACAGAAACGTCTGAGGAAAGGCCTGATGTCTTTAAATCGTTTAAAGTCGATTACAATGAAATTCGAAAACAAGGGTGAGCTTTGTGTGGTAACTGGGAAGGGAGGACGTCCTATGTTGATGGACGTTATTGACGAGATTGCTGTCGCTCTAAGTGACCACGCAGCACGTCACCGGGATAGTGATTATGCTGGTGCACTGTCACGACAATAGTCCATGCGATGGTCAAATTTACGAAAACTTTTGGAGTCTATTTTAAACTTCAACCAATACAAGATTCAGACGCTGCAGTAACTGAAGTCTCATGCTCCGTTCAAATGTGTGAGAAATGTTGTGGGACTTAAATGCAAAGGTCATCAGTCCCTAAGCTTAGACACTACTTAACCTAAATTATCCTAAGGGTCAACTCGAACCTCCGCCGGGACCAGTCGCATAGTCCATGACTGCAGCGCCTTAAACCGCGAGGCTAATCCCGCGCGGCCCATGCTCCGTAGCAACGTTCTGAATTTGCTTTTCAGTTTGTGGCACGGACAGCAGTTGACGACATGCGGATGGTTAACATTCTGTGGAGCGGCGAAATATTTTTTACACTAGAGGTTGCAGTGAATACACAGAACTGCCGAATTTAGGGTACTGTAAGGCAGCGTGATGTGCACAGAGAGCCATTGCACTCGTCGTACGAGACTGTGTGATATGGATTCACAAGCACCTTCCTTCTGTGTCCGCACTTCTTAGCAGAGTATAAATCCAGAGGGATTGTTAGGTGTATCTTGGCGTCTACGCGTTATCGTGACCATCTTATGCAGCGTATGTCTCCTGCTTTGAAACAGCGCAACTGTGTAGAGACCACTGTTTTCACGCAACACGGGGCAACACTTCGTGTCTCTCGATCGATGAAAGATATTCTTAAAGCAGCCTTAGACGGACGTGTTATCTCCGGAGGTTTTCTAGATGTATGGTCTGGAAGATCACCTGATCTGAATCCATAAGACTTTTGGTTCTGGAGAAATCTAAGAACGTTGTTCAGCAACTACACGTTCGGTGAATACTGAAGGCCGATATATTGGAACACGTTGCACTATTCCACCGGAACTGCTGCGAGTAACCATTGATTACGTTGTTTTACGTATGCAGCATCTCGTCGACGTCTCCGGTAATTATACTAAACAAATTGTGTAAGCGGCGATTAGTAATGGATTCGACATTAGGCCTTTCTCATTTGTTTGGCCTCTGATGCTCACGTCCCGTTACTAGGCCATTACATACAAAAACATTTCTGTATGTTTTTCTTGCATTCATAGTGCCAGATACGCACCTGTTGGCCGAAATAGGAAGTAACTGTTCTTCCAGTGTACATAGTTTCCGCATTAGCGCTTTAGAATATCAACAAAATGTCGCTGCAATACGATAATTACGGCCCACACTGTGCTCTTTGAGTAGCTGCGCTTTAGTTATAACCACCGGGTACTTGTTGTCGTATGCGATGGTTTACTCCTGTGAAAACGTTGTATCTGCGAGACTGAAGATTCACCATAGACAATACCAACGAAAACTGAATTCTTGAGTAATTTCCGATCATTTCTGAGGTATGCTCCTTGCCCTGAATATCATTTAGAGTTCAAAGTCATTTAACTAGTGACGTACTTCCATGTACACTAAAGGCTTGCATGTAGCGGGATAGTGTCTACACTTGCTCCTTACTGCTCGTCCTGCCGCAGTATTCGAACGTCGTACACGACACATCATAAAATGGTAGGACATTTCTCGTGTCTCTTGGGCAATTAGTTTAGTGACATTCGAATTCAGAAATCTCTGATAAATAAAACAGTATGCACACGACTGAAGGGTGTCAAAACACGTGCACCAAGTTGCTTGGTTAATATTACTTCATACAACCTTAGAACAATCACATTCTGGCGTTATGGCAGTTATACATTGCTTTAGAAGTTCCGCTTCCAGTCAACCGTTGTCAGATATCATCGGAATATGAACTACGTATCATAAGCTTACTCTGTCAGTCCGGCAAAGCACTGGAACTAATTACAATCAATTAACGTCCAGTCTAAAATCATTTGCATGCGTTAATTCGTGTTTCGATTTGTCTTGGTATTTTCGATCCAATTTGAAATTCATGATTTCATATAGTTTCGCAAGCTATACACCGGCATTGGAATTAGCATCTAAATTCATTTGTTGCAAATTCCGATTCAGTTCTCTAATAGAAGTGTTTACTCGTCGAATGCCGCAAATTCAATTACGTCTGCGTAAGTTGCGAGTCCCCATTATTTATTTCGTTACTCCCTCTTACACAAACCACTCTGAGCGAGCTGAATGTTCCAGAAGTCCAGTTACATCTACACGAGGACACCTACATTCCGCAAATCACATTTCGGTATGTGATGGAGATACCCTTCGTACCGCTATCATTTACCCCATTTACAATTCGACCAGCAATGGTGATGGATGGATTCAGCAGTTGTTGGACACTAAACAGCTTGGTCATCAGCGCTCTTTCACATGATCGTAGTTCCGTTGAAACCTGAGCCACTCTTGTTAAAACAAAGGGCAAAGTCACATACACGGTATAGTCATTAATCTAACCATGGCCTATGTTCGATGTCAACTTTCAGTAACTGCTTACAGATGGCAGGTGGCAACAATAGCAGTAGAGAGTATATAAAGCCTGTCATGCGGACGCAGCAAACAGTACAGTCGTTGTCGTAATGTGGAAACGGAGTTATTTATCTGAAGACAAAAAGAGCATCATCATTTGCTTTCTGCCCCAGGATTAAAGTATTTCCGAAACGGCTTAGTTTGTAAACCACCTGCGGTCCGTCGTGATTTACGTATACTGTGCATGGCAAAACGGCGCTATCCAAAACCGGTTCCGAGTCACTTTTGGTGCACCACGGGCCATAGATGACAGGGGTGAACAACGACCACAGAGGTGTGTACGGGCCAAAAGACGTGCAACTGCTGAGCAACTGACCTCCGGATGAACCAAGGGACTACCAGCAGTGTCTCGTCAATGACCGTCCAGCGAACGTTGCTGCGTATGGGCGCCTGATTCATGCACCGATGCTGACGATTGTTCATCGGCGACAAAGGTTCTGCAACTGGACCACCACAGAGTATCGACAAGTGGCCTTTTCAAATGAATCACATTTTATGTTCTGCAGGACAATTTGCCTTTGGACACTGCATCAACCGCCATAAGGGTGCACGCTGGGGGTGGGAGCGTTTTGATCTAGGGAATGTTTTCGTGGCGTTTCCTGGGTGATCTCATCATCTTCGAACGGACAGTAGATACAAATACGCATCTACTGTTGGGGACTATGTTCTCCGCTACAAGGAGTCTTCTTTGCTCAGCACCAGCGGACAAGGCAACCTATCACACAGCTTGCAGGGTAGGTGCGTGGTTCGGAAAGCACCAAAACGAATTCGTGCTCTCTTAGAAACCGAACCCAGTGGATATAAAACAATCGAGATTCGAGGATCCATCGGTCTGTAGGCATCATGGATCGTCAACCGTAAAATCTAGTGCAGCTGGCCACGGTGATGGAGTCGGCTTATCTTCACTTGGTACCTTCCAGCACCTCACTGACACTCTTCCTGCACGTCCGAGTTTATTCACATTAATGTCACTGGACAGTGTAACTATTTTTTAGGGATCGTCAGTCTTCTAACTGGTCTCATGCGATCCGTCACGAATTCCTCTCCTGTGCCAACCTCTACATCACAGAGTAGCACTTGTGACTACGCCCTCAATTATTTACTGGATTTATTCCAATCTCAGTGTTTTTGCCCTCTGTAGTGCCCTCTAATACCCTTGAAGTCATTTCCTCATGACTTAACATACGTTCTATCATCCTGTCCCTTCTCCTTGTCAGTGTTTCCACATATTTCTTTCCTCTCCGATTCTGCGCAGAACCTCCTCATTCATATCCTTATCAGTCCACCTAATTTTCAACATTCGTCTCTAACACCACATCTCAAATGATTCGATCTCTTCTGTTCTGGTCTTCACACAGTCCATGCCCCACGACCATACAGTGCTGTACTCCAAACGTGCATCCTCAGAAATTTCTTCCACGAATTAAGGACGGTGTTTATTACAGGTAGACTTCTCTTGTCCAGGAATGCCCTTTTTGCCAGTGCTAGTCTGCTTTTGATATCTTCCTTGCTCCGTCCGTGACTGATAATTTTTTTCCCAAGGTAGCAGAATTCCTTAACTTCACCTACTTCATGACCATCAGTCCTTATGTTAAGTTTCTCGCTGTTCATATTTCTGCTTCTTCTTTCGTCTTTCTTCTATTTGCTTCCAATCCATATTATGTACGCATTACACTGTCTATTCCATTCAGTAGCTCATGTAATTCTTCTGCACTATGACTGAGGATAACTATGTTATTAGCGAAGCGTATCATTGATATCCATTCACCTTTAATTTCAATTACAATTGCCTACCTTTCTTTTATTCCCACTACTGCTTCTTCAATATACAGATTAAACTGTAGTGGCGAAAGAGTACATACGTGTCTTACACCCACCCTCCTTAATCCGCGCTCTTTGTTCTTGATCATCCACTCTTATTATTTCCTCTTGGCTCTTGTACATATTGCATATTACCCGTCTCTCCCTACAGGTTACCCCTATTTTTCTCAGAATTTCGAACACCTTACACCATTTAACATTGTCGATCACTTTTCCCAGGTACAAATCCTACGTACGTCTCTTGATTTTTCTTTAGACTTGATTCTATTATCAACCGCAACGTCAGAACTGCCTCTCTTGTGCCTTTACCTTTTATAAGGAAAAAACTAATTCTCAACTAGTATATCCTCAATTTTTTCCATTTTTCTGTGTATTATTCTTGTCAGTAACTTGGACGCATGAGCTGTTAAGCTGATTCTGTGATAATTCTCGCACTTACCAGTTCTCGTAATTGTGTGGATGATATTTTTCCGAAAGTCAAATGGTATGTCGCCAGAATCATACATTCTACACACCAACGTGTATAGTAGTTTTGTTGCCACTAGCCACAATGGTTTCAGAAATTCTGATGGAACGTTATCTATCCCTTCTGCATTACCTGATCTTAAGTCCTCCAAACCACTCTTAAATTCTGATTCTAGTACTGGATATCCTATCACTTATAGATCGACTTCTGTTTCTTCTTGTATCACATCAGATAAGTCTTCCCCCTCATAGAAACTTTCAATGTATTCTTTCCACCTATCCGCTCTCACCTGTGCATTTAACAGTGGAATTCCCGCTGCCCTCTTGATGTTATTACTTTTACTTTTAATGTCACCGAAGGTTGTTTTGACTTTCCTGTATGCTAAGTCAGTTTTTCCAACAATCATTTCTTTTCCGATTTCTTCACATACTTCTTGCAGCCATTTCGTCTTTCCTACCCTTCACTTTCTATTTTTTTTTCATTCCTCAGCGACTTGTATTTCTGTATTTCTGAGTTTCCCGGAACATTTTTGTACTTCCTCTATTAATCGGTCAACTTGGGGATTCTTCGCGGTTACCTACTTTGTACCTATGTTTAACTTTCCAATTTCTCTGATGCCCCTTTTTAGAGATGTCCATTCCTCATCAACTGTACTGCCTACTGAGGTATACCTTATGGCTGCACCAACAGCCTTAGGGTACTTCAAGCGTATCTTGTCATTCCTTAATACTTCCGTATCTGACTTCACGTATTGGCTATTCCTGACCACTGTCTTAAATTTCAGCCTACATTGCCATGTGAGGCTATATCTGCTCCTGTGTATGGCTTACAATCCAGTAACGGATTTCGGAATCTCCGTCTGACCATGATGTAATCTAACTGAAATCCTCTCGTAACACTCGACCTTTTCCAAGCATACCTTCTCCTCAGAGTATTCCCTGTCACTGGCTGAAACTCAAGTAGTCTTTCTCCTCTCTCATTCCTTGTTCCAGTCCCATATCGTTCACTAACCTTTTCTTCTAATCCCTCCGGTACAACTGCTTTACAGTCCCACATGTTTATTAGATTTTCTTCTCTCTTTTTACCTATTGTGTCACCCTTGCTTCCGTTATTAACCGTAACGGCAGAATTGCCTCTCTAGTGCTTTTACCTCTCCTGAAACCAAAGTGGTCGTCATCTAACACATTCTAACTTCTATGTTCCATTCTTCTGAATATTGTTCTTTACATCATCAGGAATGAGTGTGCTGTTAAGCTGATTGTGCTGTATTTCTTCTTGCAGCCTTCATAATAATGTAAATGATATTTTTCCGAAAGTCCGAGTGTATGTTGTCAGACTCGTATATACTACACATCAACGCAAGTAGTCGTTTTGTTGCCATTTCCCACAATGATTTTAAAACTTGTGATGGAATGATATCTATCAGTTCAGTCTTATTTGAACTTAAGTTCTCCAAAGCTCTAATAAATTCTGATTCTAATACTGTATCTCTTCTCTCTTCTAAATCAACTCCTGTTTCTCCTTCTATCACAACAAACAAGTCTTCCCCGTCATAGAGTCCTTAAATGTATTATTTCCATTTTTCCTCTCTATCTCTGAATTTCACAGTGGAACTCCCGTTGCTCTCTTACCGTTACCACCCGTGCTTTTAATCTCATCTTAGGTCGTTTTGACTTCCCTGTATGCTGAGCCAGTCCTTCCCACAATCATTTCTTTTTCGATCTCTCCAATTTTTTAATGCAACAATTTCTTATTACCTTCTGTACACTTCCTATTTATTTCATTCCTCAGCGACTTGTATTTCCGTATTCCTGAATTTCCTTGAGCAGTTTAGTACTTCTCTCTTTCATCGATCAGCTGAAGTATTCCTTCTGCTAACCATGGTTTCTTCGCAGGTAACATCTTTGTACGTGTGTTTTTCCTTCCAACTTCTGTGACAGCCCTTGTTAGGGGTGTCCATTTCTCTTAAATGTAGTGCCTACTGAGCTATTCCTCATTACTGTATCTACAGCCTTAGAGAACTTCAAGCATGTCTCGTCATTCCTTAATATTTCCCTGTACCACTTCTTGGCATATTGATTCATCCTGACTAATCTCTTAAGCTTCAATCTACTCTTCATCACTACTAAATTGTGATCTGGTTCTATATCTCCTCCTAAGTATTCCTTACAATCAAATATATGATTTCGGAATCTCTGCCTGACCATCATGTAATCTAACTGAAATCTTCCCGTATCACCCGACCTCCTCCAAGTATATCATCTCCTCTTGTCATTATTGACCAAATTTTTCTCAATTACTAACTGAAATTTCATACATGACTCCAGTAATCTTTTTCCTCTCTCAATCCTTGTTCAAATCTGATATTCCCATGTCACCTTTTGTTCTACGCCTTCCCCTACAACTGCATTCCAGTTCCTCATGACTACTAAATTTTCATCTCCGTTTATGTACTGAATTTTACATTCAATGTCTTCATATACTTTCTCTATCCCTTCCTCTTCTGCTTGCGACGTATGCAAGTATACCTGTACTGTCTTCGTCGGTGTTTGTTTGCTGTTGGTTCTGATAAGAATAACCCTATCACTAAACTCTTCACAGTAACTTATTCTCTGCCCTACCTTCCTATGCATAACTATTCCTGCTCCCGTTATACCATTTTCTGCTGCTGTTAATATTACGCTGTAATCATCCACCAAGAAATCCTTGTCTTCCATTTCCCTTCACAGTCCTGTAGTATAACTAGATTGAGCCCTTGATTTTCCCTTTTCAGATTTTCTAGTTTCCCTACCACGCTCAAACTTCTGAAATTCCACTTCCCGACTCGTAGAATGTTAATCTTTGATTGATTATTCAATCTCTTTCTCATTGTCACCTCCCCGTTGGTAGCCACCTCCCGGAGATCTGAATGAGGGATTATTCAGGAATCTTTTGCCAATGGAAAGACTATCATGACACTTTTTCAATTGCAGGTCACATGTGCTCTAGATACACGTTATTGGTCTTTAATGGAGTGGTTTCCATGGCCTTCTGCGTGCTCACGTCGTTAATCATTCCTAACTCTTCGGCTTTTACGGGCAGTTTCCCATCCCAAAGGAAAGAGAGTGCCCTGAAATTCTGTCTGCTCCTCTGATCTCTTTGACAAGAGGGTTGGAAGAATGAGGGTGACTTTTTATGCCGTAAGTGTACGGCCGCCAATGCTGTATATTAATCAGAATGTAAGCAGTGGCGGGTTTTGAACTAGGGATCGATGACGGTTTGATTATTAATGAAAGACGCTACCACTAGACGTCATGTAGTTACTTAGTGAGTAAAATAAATGCATAATACCGATGAAAGTGTCTACAATTTAATCGCCTATAGCAGCTTCTTGAATGGCGACGTTCTAATAAAGAATGTATGAAGTATTTAACGTGTTTTCAATAAATATAGAACTTCATCATAACCACAACCATTGCTTTCTTCTTTCGAACTTTCTCTCGATGTTTTGTACCCAATGGACAAATCTTTCCGAGATCATTTGACGAAAGCGAATAGCAATGCAGATATAACAATATTGCAGCAGATACCCAACAGTTCTGTAGCATGTGCAACAATGCAAACAGCTGCTGTAGCGACCACAATAATATTCTAAAAATAGACATGGATAAAGATTTGTCGGAGGAGAGACGGTACCCTCCTACATAAAAAGGAAGCCTCTGTATAGAGAATAAACTTAAGAACATTGATGTTATGAACAAATACCCGACCGCCAAAAAAAAAAAAATGTTTTTTCCATAAAACAGATATGGCAGTTGTCGATGGCCTGCAGCTAACAAAAAAGAGTTTGTTAAAATATATATAGATTACTTTTAGAACAGCAAAGGGCTTGGGATAGTATAAACATATGAGAATACGCTGGAAAGAAGGGAATTAAACCTTGAAACTTAAAATTCGTAATCGAAAAAGGAATGAAGACTAAACTGAGCGGTCATTAGATACGAAAGATTGTTGCAGAAAATTGGGCTTGACCTTTTTAAGGGAACCGTCCAGTCATTTGTCTGCAGCGATTTATAGAAATCAAAGAAAACCTAAATCTAGATGGCTGGACGGGATTTTGAACCATTATCCAATGTAATAACCACTGCAATACGTAATTGTAATGGACAATAATAAGAGTGGACGATCAAGAACGAAGTGCTCGTATTAAGAAGGGAGTAAGACAAGGCTGTAGCTTTTCGCCCCTACTCTTCAATCTGTACATCGAGGAAGCAATGATGGAAATAAAAGAAAGGTTCAGGAGTGGAATTAAAATACAAGGTGAAAGGATATCAATGATACGATTCGCTGATGACATTGCTATCCTGAGTGAAAGTGAAGAAGAATTAAATGATCTGATGAACGAAATGAACAGTCTAATGAGTACACAGTATGGTTTGAGAGTAAATCGGAGATAAACGAAGGTAATGAGAAGTAGTAGAAATGAGAACAGCGAGAAACTTAACATCAGGATTGATGGTCACGAAGTCAATGAAGTTAAGGAATTCTGCTACCTAGGCAGTAAAATAACTAATGACGGACGGAGCAAGGAAGACATCAAAAGCAGACTCGCTATGGCAAAAAAGGCATTTCTGGCCAAGAGAAGTCTACTAATATCAAATACCGGCCTTAATTTGAGGAAAAAATTTCTGAGGCTGTACGTCTGGAGTACAGCATTGTATGGTAGTGAAACATGGACTGCGGGAAAACCGGAACAGAAGAGAATCGAAGCATTTGAGATGTGGTGCTATAGACGAATGTTGAAAATTAGGTGGACTGATAAGGTAAGGAATGAGGAGGTTCTACGCAGAATCGGAGAGGAAAGGAATATGTGGAAAACACTGATAAGGAGAAGGGACAGGATGATAGGACATCTGCTAAGACATGAGGGAATGACTTCCATGGTACTAGAGGGAGCTGTAGAGAGCAAAAACTGCAGCGGAAGACAGCGATTGGAATACGTCAAGCAAATAATTGAGGACGTAGGTTGCAAGTGCTACTCTGAATTGAAGAGGTTAGCACTGGAAAGGAATTCGTGGCGGGCCGCATCAAACCAGTCAGTAGACTGATGAGAAAAAAAAATGGACATAAGTAGTTATAGACGACGTTTGAGTAGGTATACCTTCCAAGATGGCTGTATAATGTAACGAATGAAGGAGCATTAAGAGTGCAAATTGTATAGAACGGATCAAGAAAGAATGATCAGTGATCACATGTCAAACCATATTACATTGATATACGTTAATATTATGTGGTTTGTCCGCTGGAAAGGTGCTTACCGACTATTTTACTGCAGTTTTTATTCTAGATGTAAATATAATACATTGTGCTATAAGAGAATACAGGATGCCTTTCCATGTTTCAAGTTTACCACACTGCAATGGGGGTCTGGACTTGGTGATAGATAGAAACTTGTGTGACACTGGTTGATGATACCCAAATGGGAAAATGGTATTTCTAAGTAGCTAGCACGGAGCTTGTCCAAGTTACAGTTTGGCTGCAATTGATTTACAATATTTCATGTATCATATTTTGAAACGCTGTCATGATCTTTTTCTCAAGACTAATTAATCCTATGTTGAAGCGTTAAAACTGTAATACGAGTAATATAGTTTTAAATTGTGTCAATCGTCTTGAGGCAACGTAGCAAAGGCTCCCAAATACTAAATGTCAACCATTTAACACATTAAATCATCACTGTCGATTCCGGAGAAATGTAGGAAAATACGAGCCAATACCGACCCAACGACTCGCTTTAGAAGATAGATTAAGGAAAGTTCATAGCATTTGCTGACTTAGAGAATGTAAAGTACAGGGAGCGAAAAGCTGTTTACAACTTGTACAGAAACCAGAGGGCAGTTTTAAGGGTCGAGTGGCATGAGTGGGAAGCAGTAGTTGACAAGTGAGAGAGACAGTATTATAGTCTATTCTGGATATTACTTAATCCTTGCAAATGAGCAAGCAGTAAAGAAAACCAAATTGTAGGAGTTGAAGTTTAGGGTGAAGAGAGAAAATGTTTCAGGTTGACCGATGACATTGTAATTCTATCAGAAACAGCAAAGAACTTGGAAGAGCATTTGAAATGAACGGACAGTGCCTTGAAAGAAGCAATAAGATGAACGCCAACAAATGCAAAACAATGAAAATGGTATTTAGTTGAACTAAATGAAATGATGCTGAGGGATTTGATTTAAATTAGGAACCAGAAACTTAAAAGCTATAGATATGTTTTATTATTTTGGCAGCAAAATATCTGATGACAGCCGAAGAAGAGAGAATATCAAATGTAAGCATAAAATGTAGACTGACAATGGAAAGGAAAGCGTTTCTGAGAAATTTGTTAACATTAAATACAGATTTAAGTGTTAAGAAGTCATTTCTGAAACTATTAGTATAGAGTGTAGCCATGTATGGAAGTGAAACGTTGACAGTAATAGTCTAGTCGACAAGACAACGGAAGCTTTTGAAAAGTGGTGCTACAGAACAATGCTAAAGATTAGCTGATTGAGTGTGTAACTAATGATGACAAGATACTGAATAGAATTGGGGGAAAAAGGAGTTTTTGGCACAACCTGACTAGAAGAATGAATCGGTTGATAGGACACATTCTGCAACATCAAGGGATCACCAATCGAGTATTGTAGGGGAATGTGGTGGGCGGGTTGGGGGAGGGGAGGGAGGGGGACCATAGAGGGAGACCAGAAATGAATGCAGTATGCACATTCCGAAGGATCTAGGTTGCAGTAAATATTAGAAGACTAAGAGGCTTGTATAGAATAGAGTCACATGGAGAACTGCAACAAACCAGTCTTCTCGGACTGAAGACGAAACAACAATAACCGAAACGCATATGTAATCAGACGTCTGAAGCTGTTTTATACATCGGAGTTCAATTCTTTAAAACATTGGAGAAGAGAAGTGTACTGGTATTAAGTAAGTGCCTGCAAAAGAAAGTATACGCTTCAAATTAAGGGTTTGTTGTTGTTTGTTGTTGCGGTCTTCAGTCCTGAGACTGGTTTGATGCAGCTCTCCATGCTACTCTATCCTGTTCAAGCTTCTTCATCTCCCAATACGTACTGCAGGCTACATCCTTCTCAATCTGTTTAGTGTATTCATCTCTTGTACTGGTATTAAGTAAATGCCTGCAAAAGAAAGTATACGTTTAAAATTAAGGGCTTGATACAGGCAAATTACTACTTCCTAACACTGCAGTAGTTGTCAAATAACTAAAGAAAAAATAATGTCATTGAGGCATCGAGGTACAGCCAGTTAGTCAATAGGAAATCCTGGAAATTAACAGCACAAAAGAAATTGATTGGAAATCGTACCTGCCCTTGTACCTATGACTGATGCATATTTGAGCAGCCCCTACCGTGGCGTAGTTCCATGGAGACTGACCCTGTTGACCTCGTTGGCTGCATTTACCACTCTGACCTTTGGCGGACATATCGGGCTTCCTGACCGTTTTTTTTTCTTTGGTGACCCTTCGCTGCAGCGAGTCGCCAGTCAACATGTCGGAAACGAGTGCCCGGCAGGTTTTTTCCACTTCCAGATTAAGCTTCGAAGTGCACTTCTGTCTGTCCCCAAGTAGTGAGGTCGTGCACAGACAAAATTCGCGACCTTGAATTAGTCTTCAGGCAAATATTAAATAGCTGTTTGCTCCGCAAAGTATATTTAATTATTTGTAAGTTTTATCTTGTAAGGTAAGGGCCACCATGCTTTTTGCATCGAACCAGTCATGTTTTACGTTATAATCATCACGAAATAAATTTTATAGGGTATATTACATGTAATATGAAACCCAACAATTGGAAATAGTCGTTGTACAGGTATTAGAGACAATTACGGCTATGGAAGAAGAGAAACAGTTCACATTTGTGTGTGAAAATTTGGAATAATAAAGAAAAATTACAAGAAGATGTATTTAAACATTGAGAAGTAGCTGTAATGAACATAGGAGAAGGGGGAAGCAATAAGGAAACCAGTGGGAACGTAATGAAGGGAGGGTGAAAGGAAGTTACATAAGTGACTGCGAAAATTAAGGTCAAACTAGGAGAAGACATGGGCATTCACTTCACTGTTTCACTGAGCGAAAAGTCCGTATATATCACCCAGCGTCGTTATTTATCTGTATACTGACATCAATGTAGCATGTATCAGGCTAGGAACAAATCCAATACAGTTTCGAGTTTCGTGATGTACAAAAATGTTCAAAAATGTGTGAAGTCTTACGGGACTTAACTGCTAAGGTCTTCAGTCCATAAGATTAGTCTCTTGCTTTAGCTTTAAACTGTCGCTTGTCAGTTAAAGCTTTGGATGCAGCTCTGCCCTGTAGAATTATGTTTATACTTCCCATTTCCTGAAGATCAGTTTCAAGTACCCAGAAGCTCTTAACTTTCATTTAGCGGAGAATGTAGAGAATCCGTTTAGTCAGTCTTACGCGATCTGACTGGGTGGCCTGTGTGCTCGCACTGTCCACTCCACTGGGCGACGTCGGTGCCAACGTCTTGCTGCGTTAATAACCTCCCCAATATGCACGTATTGTTTCCAGCGGAGTGCATCACACATTGGGCCAAACAGGCGGAATTCAGGAACTGCGAGATCCAGGCTGTACGGTGGCTGATGAAGAACAGCCTTTTGAAGTTTCGTTAGCTCGTCTCGGGTGCGCAGTCATGTGTGAGGTATGCGTTGTCATGGAGAAGGAGAAGCACTTTTCCAATTTTGTGGTGACGAACACGCTGAAACCAATTTTTCAGTTTCCTGACGATAGCGCAATACACTTCAGAGTGTATCGTTGAACCATGAGGGGGACACCAAACATTATGGCCCCTCCAGAGTGCCAGTAGACACTTTACTGGCTGAGGGTGCGTCCTTCCACTTGTTCTTCGCAAGAGAAGAGGTGTGGCGCCAATCCATAGATTGCCGTTCTATTTCCGGGTCGAACTGATGAACTCACGTTTTATCACCTGAAACGCTGCTTGGAAAAAAAAAGTAATGATCGGCCACTTAACGGCGAGCAAAGATTACCCTTCTTTGTTCCTTATGGCCTTCTCTCAGACGACGAGGAACACAGCGACGAGGAACAGTTGGTCGTGTATATGAGCACTACCAACAGACACCCATTTCTGCAGCGAGATGTTTGTGAACTGTTCATCACCTCGAATAAAAATGTTCCCATCTTCAGACATTGCACGAGTGACAGCTGTGTACGGTCTGCCAGCACGCAATAGATTGGACAGGTTTGCTGGAACTTATTGCGATAATGACAGGCGTCCCGCCCAACGACTGAACATGCTTTTTTTCACTGTCAGGTCCCCTTAGGCGATCTATAAGCGCCTGTGAATGTCTGCGGTGTTCTTGTTTTTCGCCAAAAGAAACTCAGTGACAGATCGCTGCCTGGAACGTAGTTCCATTACGGAAGAAATTCTGGAGGCCACGTACATCACCCCCACTTATCGGAACTTCATGATCGTATAGGGGATGAAATGAGAATAATCCGCCATGTTCCACTATAAAAACCAAGTTTTTTCAACCGAAACTGGGCGAGAGATAAAAAAATATCTCTTGCAGATTTTTGAACCCCCATCGAATTAACCTTCCAGTTTCACTTCTGTACTTTGAGACAAGATTTGCTATTGATAAAATTCGTATTACATATCAACAAAAATGTCCTTTTCAGAAATACATTTCGTCGTATGGCCTGACTTCATTTTATACCTTCTCAACTTCGGCCCCATAAGCTATTTAACTGCAGAAATAAACAATACCATATATTACTCTTGATGTCTCATTTCCTAATATAAATTCCTAGTCTTGCTTGATTTAATTCGACCACATTTCGGAAAAATGCAAGAACACGCGAAGGAACACTTAGCCCACGACTTACTATTACACTTAACAATTGGAAACTTACAGAGGCTACTTTCGTGGTGAATGGCGAAACAGTTTTGATAGTTCCTTACATAAGTCTTTAGAATAGCTGAGATTAGTACTTGTTCCCTAGATCATGAATACGACATTTCGCAATGATGCGGAACGTGTCACGTTAATAAAAGGTGTCTATACAAGATATTGCATTACAGAAAATATTTCATGACAATAGTTTTTGGGTGGTGGTGGGGAAATTACCCACTTATTATATCCAAAAATTCATCTAATGTGTAGAATCAGTTTCCATTCAGTAAATTCTTTTAATTTCCTTCCGAATGCTATATGGCTATCTGTCAGATTTTTGATGCTGTTAGTTAAGTGACGAAAGACTTTTGTGGCAGCATAATTTCCCCCCTTCTGAGCCAAAGTCAGATATAACTTTGAGTAGTGGAGATAATCCTTTCTCCTAGCCTTGTAACCATGTGCACTGCTCTTACTTTTGAATTAGTTCACATTGTTATTAACAAATTTCATAAGTAAATATGTATATTGTGAGGCAACAGCGAAGATCCCTAGCTCTTTAAGTAAGTGTCTGCAATATGATCTCGGATGAGCTTCAGCAATTATTCTGATTACACGCTTTTGTGCAGTGACACTCTTCTACCCAATGATGAGTTACCCCAAAAGCAGAGAGTGAAAATAAGCATGGTAAACTAATTTACTCAGATGTATATCACCAAAATTTGCAGTGACCCTAATAGCGCAAGTACCTGAACTCCAACGTTTCAGCAGATCCTCAGTGTGTTTTTTCCAGTTCAACCCCTCGTCAATGCATACACCTACAAATTTTGAATATTCAAACTTAGCTACCAATTTCTGATCGAAGTCTGTATTTACTGTGTGGAACTGTATATGTTGCGTTTTGCCAAAGTTTAATGAGAGTAAATTTGCAGAGAACCACTTAATGATTTTCTGAAATACCTCATTTACAATTTCATCAGTTATCTCTTGCCTGTTGGGTGTGATAGCTACACTTTTATCATCGGCAAAAAGTACCAGCTTTGCATCTTCCTGAATATAGAATGGCAAGTCATTAATATATATTGAGAACAGCAGAGGACCCAAGACCAAACTTTGCGGCACACCATTCTTGATTGTTCACCAGTGTGAGAAATCACCATTTTTTGCATATTATGTGAACTGCTTGTTTCAACTTTCTGCACTCTTCCAGTTAGGATTTAAACCATTTGAGCGCAGTCCCATTCATACCACAGTACTTGAGCTTATCTAGAAGTATTCCATGATTTACACAATCAAAAAAAGTTTGAGAGATCACCAAAAATCCCAATGGGTGATTTACGGTTACTCAGACCATTTAATAATTCATCAGTGAAAAAATATGTAGCATTTTCCGTTGAAAAACCTTTCTGGAAACCAAACTGGCACCTTGTTAAAACGTAATTTTTAAAAAGGTGTGAAGCTACTTTACAATACATTAGTTTTTCAAGAATTTTGGATAAGGCAATCAGAAGAGTGGTTGGGTGGTAGTTGTTGACATCAGACGTTTTCCCTTTTTTATGCAGTGGTTTAACAATGCCATACTTCAGTCTATCTGGGCAAATACCCTGCTTCAGGGAGCTATTACATATGCGGCTAAGAATCCCACTTATCTCTTTGGAACAAACTTTTATAATCCTGCTGGAAATGCCATCAGTTCCATGTGAGCTTCTATTCTTGAGAGAGTTTTTTATCTTCCTAATTTCAGAAGGAGAGGCAGGTGGAATTTCAATTGTATCAAATGGTGTGGGTAAGGCCTCTTCCATTAACTGCCTTGCTTCTTCTAATGAACATTCAGATCCTATGCTCTCTACAACATTTAAAAAATAAATATTCAAAATGTTTTCAGCTTCTGTCTTGTTGTTTGTCAAATTTCCATTCGCTCTGATTTTCTTATAATTAGATTTAACTACTTTCTTGAGGAAACAGTTTTCAAATTCTCTTACAAGTCTATCACGAAATATAGAATGCACTACTTTGGAGGGTAGTTTTGAATTACTGAATGGAGCCCTGTCATATACTGCAACTAGCTGAGCATCAAGATCAGAAAGGCCATTATCAACAGTACAAGAATTTAAGTTTTTAAACTTATCTTGGTCTATAAAAGTGTTATCTATTATTTGGTACTAGTCTTTTCTTTAAATCTTCTGCTGAACTGACACTCTGTATGTATGACACAGCTCGATGTTAATTCAGATGGCAAAGGTTTTTGTTTCTAGGTGGGTTGGGGATCTCCGCAACAGCGCTCTTCGCTCGGCAATACGCCCTTGAAGCGGCGCATCTGGAGTGATGAACGGGCGCAGAAGGGACCATTAACCATGCGTCTCGCAACCGCCGTTCTCCAGGGCCAGTGCGGATTACACCTCGCCGTGTGCGCCCGAGCCGCTCTTGGCAGACGCCAGTATCGGAAATATTCACGGAACGCTTCACATGGTCCACAGTGGCGCTGGCCGTGGCGTGCAAGCGGTCGATGATGTAGACAGAGAGTATCCGCTGGGACATGAAATTAAGCTGAGCGCCATGGGTACGCTGCTGCGCCGAACGCTGTCGCGTACATCGCAGCTTTGGATGTTGTATAACCACAATTTCACAGACAATTTACAGCTATTGACAGTTTGTTAATATTCCACAGACTGCTATAATAATAATAATAATAATAATAATAATAATAATAATAGTCGTCTTCATAATACAAGGTAAAGACAGTATTGGACCATATCATTGGTGTCGTAAAAAAGAAACTAGAGTATGAGGTGGTAAATAAAGTTCTAAATAATATTTCTTATCTACATGTATAAAAGACGATGTCCTGACTGACTGACTCTTCCTCGCTCAGCTCAAACCACTAAGGATAAAAACCAGAAATTTCGGAGAGTGTTGATCATACACGTATTTTACGTGTCGTATACCAAGGTATTTCAGCCTTTAAATGAATGGAAAAGGGGATGGAATACTTAATGAACATATTTCAACATGAAAGAATTCTTAAAGGTAAGTCTATGATCATTTGAATTTGGTTCCTTGGTTAGAAATAAAGAAACACGTGTTTCACTGTTTATGGTGATTCCATACTTGTGAAATGATGAATGAAAACATTTCATTGTGAAAGAGTTTATAAAGCTAAGTCTTTGAAAATTTATATTTGACTTCTTGGTCTGAAAAGAATAATATGTGTTCCACTGTTTCTGGACGTTGTACCCCTAAGCGGGTAAAATGGTACCAGACTAATTCACTGACTGATTGTCCCCCAGCCCAATCGCTAAGGATACTATACTTGTAACTAGGTATGATGAGCTAATATTGTAGGCGTAGTTTAAGAAGGGACTTTGAAATCCCGCTCATGAATGAGTGAAACAGAGGAGGGAAGACTTTTTGAAAATATGTTGCTATTAAGGCATTTTTGAAGCTCGAACTACCAAAATTGCTATTAGCTATCTCAGTCAGCAATAAAAGAAAATACGTGTTTCAGCATTTTTGGAAATTAAACCACTAAGGGGTTAAAATAGTGGGTGAAATCTTTTTGAAAATAAGTTATTATTGTTACAGAAGTGCTAAAGCATTTTCAAAGGTAAGTCTACGAAATTTGTATTTGGCTTCTTTGCCAGAAACAAAAAATTGCGTGTTTCACTGTTTCAAGAAATTCAACCCCCACTTGGAGAAAATACATTTTGGTCATAAATGCATTCGGAAAACACAATGCTCCTATGACATTAATTAGCGTGAAAATTTTAGAAGGCATTGCAATTTATGTACAATACAAGAAAAAAAATCAATAACAATCTTTGAAGACCAAGGTCTACGCCAAGAAGCAGGGAACACTATGTTAGTATGTTATAAATTTCTTTTTGACTGGGATGTGTCTTCACCAAAACAGAAGTTTTCTCAAGACGGATCCCATTTAAAAATCAATTTATTTTTAAACAGACAGCGCAGAGGAGTTTCAATCTCAATACGACTCTATTTTATGCTGGTAACGCTGCACTGACTGCAAATAATGAGGCTAATTTGCAAATTAACTTGATCAGTTTAATAAAACAGCTAAACAATGTAATCTGGAAATCTCATCTGAAATGTCAAAGAGTCTGGTAATATCAAAAGAAGCATAAAACGTAAAGTAGAATTTGGTGGCGTCAATTGAACAAATTATGAGTTTTAATAATCTATGTATCGTTTTCAGCAGTTATAAAGAGCTAGACATGAAAGTGAGGAACCAAGAACAAAGGCAGTAAGGTTAGCTGAATGCGTTCAAAGTGCTGTATGGAGGAAGAAATGTGTAATAACCCAGGGGAAAAAAATGTATGAAACAGCACTGCGTCCCATTACAACGTATGCAGCAGAATGTAGAGCGGAAGCGAAGAAAGACAAAACAAAACTGAATGGCAATGGAAATGAGGGTACTAAGAAAGACCCATGGAGTAAACATGGGCGACAGGAGATAAAAATGTATCGCTAAGGGATCGCTGTGGAATACAAAACATGAATAAATGTATGTATACAAGAAAACTAATATTAGAATCATGTTGAAAGGACGGTCCCCACAAGATGAGTTAAAATTTATGAACATGGACGACCGCAAGAGAAACGACTGCCCCGAAGACCACCAAATAGGTAGGGTAACAGCTGTTCCAGTACATTCACGGAATGAGGCCGACCAACAGGGCAAACCCGAGTCTGCAGAAGAAGAAAATCATCAGCATCATCATCACCATCAGCGATTTCGCATACACTGGTGGATAAAGCAGTTTACCACACTTTCTCCTGTTTTATATTCTGCAATATTCAGCTGTGCTTTCTAACTCATCATTCAGACTTCTTATTTCCTGGGACCCAGAAAACGACTTTTTGGTACACCTTTCACACATCCTGAGGCGGCTGGCTCAATTTCATATTATTTACTATTGTAATTACATCTCTCCTACTTTATTTGTTTGTTACCGTGCCTTTCAGTTTCCATAATTAGTAGCTGAGCAGACCATGATTTTGAATGGTAATGTTTCAAAAATTTACATATTGATGTCATAACACAAAAAGAGTGAAATTACATTGCTTCGATGCCTACATCCGTCCCTCTCCTCATAGGTGGCCATTAACATCTGTGGAATAGGTTGCATTCATAGCGGTTTTCACTTTCCATCTCGTTGCTGTGGATATTTGAGAACCACACATGATTTCGTCATTCACTCATGCTTACTGAGCTAGTTCTGGCAGTACTGCAGACCACTGCTATATCATGGATACCAGTGTAGAAGTGGCAGAGGTGACCAGAGGACGGCAGAGGTTGTGATGCGGAGCATCACCAGAGCATCTATTCTGGTGATTTATTAGCTATGGTGACGTAATCGGAAATGGAGGCTTCATGATTTGGCCGAAACTTACAGCTCAGCTAATCTCAGTATGCTAGCTTCCATGTGGTCTGTAATGTTCTTATGCATAAATGTCAATGAGTAATTATTATTAGGGGATAGTTTTGTGGTTTGAAGGTAGTGTATGTACGAACATACGATGTTTGGTGTTCTGTACTTCAATCTGGCGAATGATTCTAGTTTCTCTTATCACATGACGGAATTTGCACTAGAGTTCACCATTTTCTACAATTTTTATTGTTGTTAGATGTGTGACTGCCGTTCACGCAGTTTTTTTTATATATTCTTTATGCCAGGTATTTAAGTGCTGTATAACGCATTGAACTTTCGTTAAATGTATTGTTAGTTCTTCAGACAGAAAATATTACGGTGAGCCAAACGGCATATAGTTTTAGAACTTTTTATATAAAATATGGACAGTTCTACATCTACATTTAGATACATAGTCCGCAAGCCACGATATTGCGCGTGGTGAAGGGTTTGCCATTGCACTCTCAAATGGGCGAGGGATAAACCACTGTTTATATGCCTCCGTACTAGCGCGAATCTCTCTAACCTTATCTTCATGGTCCTTAAGCAAAACGTACATTAGCCGCAGTAAAATCGGTCTGCAGTCAGCCTCGAATGCAGGTTCTGCAACTGTTCTCAATAGTAATCTTCAAAAAGAACGTCGCCTTCTGTCTCGCAATTCCAATTTGTATAAATCATCTTCGTAATACTGGTATGTTGTTCTGTCGTATGGTAGGCAGCCCTCCTCTGAATTGCCTCGCCGCGCGGGATAGCTGAGCACTCTGAGGCGCCTTGCCACAGCTCGCGCTGCTCCCCACGTTTGAGCTTCGAGTTCTCCTTCGGGCATGAGTTTGTATGTTGTCCTTAGCGTAAGACAGATTAAGTAGTGTGTGAACCTAGGGACCGATTACCGTAGTAGTGTGGTCCCATAGTAACTTACCACAAATTTCCTAAATTTCTAAATTGCCTCGATGTCTTCATTTAATTTGACGAGCTGCGGAACCCAAACGCCCAGAGAGTGCTGACCAAACGTCTCACTAGTGTCCTATAAGCGGTGCCATTTACAGAGGAAACACACTTTCCTAAAATTCTCCCGATACACCGGAGTCGACCATTCGCCTTTCCCTCTACAATCCTTAAATGCTCGTTCCATTTCAAGCAATACTTCGGCAGTAGTACATCATCTTGTGCCTTGAAGCTGAAGATGATCATTTAATAAGGAATAAGTCTAACTTGACATTTAACTAAGTTTCTCCAATGCCGTAACAATTCTATGTGTCTGAAGGCGGAAATTTGTGTTAGTTGGTAGTAGTTTCTATTTCATTATGCGTTTAACTTGTACCTGGTGTTTGGTAATGCTTCCGCTGCATTTGACTTTACTACCTGATTACTGGTGCTTACTAAAGTTTTAATGTAACAGACAGACCGTCAAATGCAGTACTGACCAGATTCTCTCGATTGCATGGGTTTTAAGTTTCAGTCGAAGCCGCCCGCTGTGGTCTCGCGGTTTTAGGCGCGCAGTCCGGAACCGTGGGACTGCTACGGTCGCATGTTCGAATCCTGCCTCGGGCATGGTTGTGTGTGATGTCCTTAGGTTAGTTAGGTTTAAGTAGTTCTAAGTTGTAGGGGACTGATGACCACAGCAGTTGAGTCCCATAGTGCTCAGAGCCATTTGCACCATTTTTTCTTCAGTCGAAAATTTGTTCGTAAGTACATGAGCATGTTGCACCTTGGAATATTATGTAGTATCTGGAAAAACACTTTAAGTGTGGCTATAGGCGAAAGTGTGAAAAGTGTATCAAGTTGCAGAATTCTCCCGCACATAAAATAAAATACAATGATGCACAATATAGATAATTGCAGTATTTTCTATTGCAGATTTGGGCCTCTATCAAAGCTGCACATTGAAGGGCTGTAGCCAGTCCATTACAGAAACTTTCGGATTGATAATATCTCTGAAAGTACCTGTTTAGTTCTTTAAAGTGTGCTCCCGGGCAGTGTTCTCCACTGTCTGGTCATCGATTTCACAGTCACAGAATAAGCTGTGGCATAGCTGCACTTACAGAACAACGCCTGTCTTAATTTCGCTGATGCTGGTCCATATGTCCCTATTCAGATCAAATCCTGTTAGAGCAACCGTTGATTCTAACATAACATCTTTGTGTACTGGTTCTGAGCTCTATTTTTGTTGCCGGTCTTCTTTAGTCTTCAAGACGTGTTCGGTAATAGCCCGTAAGGGGTTTCGGCGTTTAAGACAATTTTGCCGAGAGTTACTTAGGCTCTCGAGAGTTGGGGGCGTCCTGTGGGTTGTTTGGGTGTTATAGCTTCGTCTGTTTCATTACGGTGGATTCATATGTCTTAGTTCTGCTTGTGATATTACTGACAGAATGTAGTCAGGGAATGGATTTCCGTGGTATTTCTCATGCAGTCTTCCTGGTATGGGCACTCCGCTGCCATATAAGGGCGCAATATTGAGTCGGTATTGAGTCAGTAGATGTATGTACCATGGTCACGGACGTAGGGCACTTGGTGGATGCCACAGCTTCCAGCAAACTTCCCTACGATATTATTACGGATTCTGACTAACGTAATGCTGTGGTATTTACTGTAGGAGCAGTGTCTAACACTCTTTTGGTGAAACCAGATCTTGAGTTGTTGATTCGATATTCGGATTTTTGAATCGACATGCTGGCGTCTGTCTTACATGGATTTGACAGATTCTTCGCTTTTTATATGATCGATTTAGTATTTGTAATTCTTATAATTCTTTGGAAAGAGCAGCTTCTTCTTGTAGTGTTTCGGTTTGTATGACTTTTACCAAGTCGTCCGCATGGTAAAATTTTTGCTGTTTGTATTTGGCAGGCCACTGGTGTAGTAACTGAAGACTATTGCGGGTAGTACAAAGTCTTGTGGAAACTATTTTTTTATGGTGAATGATCTTCTTGTCTATATCTGATGCTAACTTTGAAGCACCAGTCCGTTAGTATGATTTTGACAAGTATTCCGAAGTTCTTACTTTGGAAAGTTCTTACTTTGGACGCACTGCTTCAGTTTGACCCGTAATCCCTCCAACCACGCCATGTCGTACGCTGCCGTCGGGACGACAAAAATTACGGATGATTTTAGTTCATTTTGGAACCCATCCTCTATGTAGAATGTTAGAGTCAGCAGTTCCGTTAACTCCTGAAGTCGTCCAGAAATGAAGGAACTGATTTGTGCATATCATCTCGAATCCTAATCAGAATTAGTTCAAGTGAGCTGAACGTGACACTTAGCAGTGCAATCGGGCTATAGGAAAAATCATCTTCCGAAGGTTTCCGGGTTTTAGGACTGTCTACGTGAGTGCAGTTTTAAACTGAGGAGGAATTTTCCCCATGACAGCAGTTTCTTGTATGATTCTTTCAGCCAAGTCCTTCCCTGCTTTGTTAGCTGTTTTAGAAGTACTAGTAATATGCCACACAGTCTTGCAGCTTTTACAGTCTCTGATGTCTCATTTATGTCCTATTCACTGAAGAAGCCTGATGAGTATTGTCTTCTGAATCTCTTTATCTACTTTTTTTAGCTCATGGGGTGTCTGGTTTTTGGTATTGCGGGCAAGAGGAATTTTATCAGCGCGCTCTTTCATGTGTGATGCCATTTTCCAGGATGTTTTTAACCCTTGCTCCGGACTGCAGTAACAGATTTATGTCCCCAGTTTCCCTAGGAGCATCCAAGATTTTTTACTCGAATGGGTAAAGCTCAGTTAGGTGGCCAGCTCTTCACGTTTCTGTTTACGGCATTCGCTTATTTCTCCGTAGCATCTGTTTACCGACTTCTGCGTTTCCGGCCTCCTCGTAAGCTGTGTAGAGTTTTGGGTAAGCTAGTCCCACACTGAGCAGTAAGAGAAGATTTTGTTACTCGCCTTGGTAAATTCCCTTTCATCTTCATGCAAAATAATTTCAACAAATATTTTGCTATTTTCTGCCTTTGGAGGTATGTAGCGCAGGTTGTTCTCCCCTTCCTGCATATATGGTGTCTAGTTGGGTTTCCTCAAGTTTTATCTGCGTTTCTTGATGAATTTTGTAACGTGTATGCCAACATCATTGTTACTCTTGTGGAACAGTTAATTAACTCGACAATCAGTTGTTTGAAAACGTATTCGAAAAGGCATCTCATTTAACTTCCTAACATCTGTGATAGAAGGATGGCCTCAGATACCTCCAACGAATAAAACCACCGAAATGCGTCATACTCTATCACTAACTGTAAAATGACCCATTTTGCTGATATTAAAGCTAACGCGTAAGTCTTAAACAGCTATAACACAATAATGAAAGTCCTATGATAAGTATCTCGATAGCATACTCGAAACTCCAAGCGCTGACAGGGCAGGATTTTGATCTCCTGAAACTACTTAAGTGGAGGAACTGTTCTAATAACAACCATTAAGTGAGGTTTTCGGCTAAGAGTCATTATTTTGCTGTCTCCAGAACTATGTGGACTACATGCCGAACAAACGAAAATCCCCTCCTCCTCCACCTTATGTGACGGTGCGTTAGAAGTTTTGTTATTTCTCCATGAGAGATTGCTTGTTTTTAGTGCATTTAATATGCGTTTCTACAGTTTAAAATTCCGCTTCCCTTGTCATATGGAAAAGTTATTTGTGTAAGCAGCCAGAAAGTAATCGAGAAGCCTGGTTAGCCTAATCCCCAGTCCACACTCCAGCTCGCCGACCTGGAGTAAAATGGTCTATTTACTGGTATAATCAAGAGGAGTTGATAACTATGATAAGTAGATGAAAGTCTACCATTTTAACAAAATCTTGTATTCCACAGAAGTGCACATGCCCAATTTAACATACTTAAAATCCACTTAAGTTTGCTATCGTAATCAGCACTTGACACAGCTCAGAGATGATCTGTCCTCCATTTTCCAAGTAGTAATGGTTATCGCCTTGAGGGTGTTGAGTAAGCTGCGCCCCTTGCCATGTGGTGTTCTACAGCATCACAGGGAGCAGGCAAAATACACGTATTGAAACTATACTGAAGTACCAAAGAGACTGGAATGGACATGTGTGTTAAAATACGCATAATACAGCGCTGTGGTCGGCTAGGCCTATATAAACAAAATATGTCTGGCGCAGGTGTTAGATCGGTTACTGCTCCTACAATGGTAGGTTTGATTGGAGTGAGTTTGAACGTGGTATTGTACACGGCGCGCGAGCGATGGGACACAGCACCTCCGGGATATCGACGATGTGGGGATTTTCTCCTTCCAAGCCGCCAAAGTCAGTCGTTTGTCCATATATTCTTCGGTTGTCTTAGCCAAATGAGTCGTCGTTTCTTCACCAATGTAATCAAAACGTCACACTCAATACCGAATTCAGCACTCATCGTGAACACCAAAATCAAGCTCGTACAACGACTCAGACGCGACTAATTAAACTCCCAGCACCCGGCAACGTGCCGACTTCTCGACCTGCAGACATGTTATAACATGTCCAACTAAGAACCCAGCGCACCATCCGGCTGCCGGCTTCGTAGTGGGAAACCGGAGCGGCATCCGCCAGCTGGACCGATCGTTTCGCCGTGACGTCCCATGGTGACGCTCTCATAAAGTAGAACTTATCACTACGAACCCGGCAAATCTGTCGGGCTGGTACACTGTGAAAATCCTTGTCGTGGACAAGAGTTCTAACCAGCACCGCACCGCAGACAATTGGTGTTTGAAGCAGTATTATAGCATAGGGGCATTCCCCTGGGCTTTTATGAGACCTGCGGTAGTGATCGAAGAGACCCTGACAGCTGTGAACCACGGCAACATTACTGTGGGCCATCTGCATCTATTGATGGTTCATGTCTTACCCAGGGACAGTGGCATCTTTCAGCAAGTTACGTATCATCGAAATAATGGAGAAACGTACTGCGTTGGTTTGATTACCATGATAGTCGACTCATGTTGATATGTTAACAATAAATTTGCCTGATGGGAACCTCATTGACCTGAGATGCAAATCAGGCATCCGCTTCGGGCCGTCAATCGACCGGCCCTACGTTACGTGAGTTGCGCGTAATGTGCCTAACCATCGGATGGTAGACAGCACCGGAAACCTAGCAGACAGAGAAGTACCTAGCGAAGGGTTGTACTCTACCGTGCACAATCGGTGTGACTCTGCGTTCGAAAGGTGGACCAAATCGCTACTGAGCAGGACATCATAGTGTTTCGGTTCATGGGTGTTTTATCACTGTTACAAATATAAAACTCTTTATATTTTATTGTACACACATGGTCGTCCATCACAAAGTACGTTAGCAGATTTTCAAGAGAAGGTACGACGTCTGCGTGAAGGTCACTAATGTCGGAGCAACAATGGCGAAGGAAGTGGTATTGTCATTCTTCTATACGGGTTGGCCCCCGTTAACATTTAAAAATGTACTAACTCACGGAATAATCCCGGCAGAGAGATAAAACTTCCCACGCATGCCTGAAATGACATGGGGTTTAGCTGAAACAAAAAAAAGGTACAAAAACTGGTCAACAGATAAAGCTGGACAGTACTAAGATGCACCCTCGATTACTGACTATATAAAATCCAGTGTCATCATGAACTGTTAACCAGCGATTTCGTGACGCGGAGAGCATTTTCGGTGTACGCATTTCCAAAAATGTTGCTACTCCTGTGGAAGATTACATGTGCACATCATTTGGTGCGGATCGCGTGCATAGCCGCCACGTCTGTCATGGTTGACGTCCCGGGTCCCCACACTGCAGCCCGTGTGGTTATTGGTTGTCGGGTTATGTAAAGTCGAGTCTACCGGGGTCGTCCGATAACATTAGTGAATCTAAGAGACAACATCCGACGGCAACTTATCACCATCCCTGCTGATATGCTGTACAGTGCTCTTCACAACACTGCAAATCGACCATAAGTACTTGTGATGAATGATGGACAAAATGTTGAACGTGTGTTACAAAGAACATCGTCTTTACTAAAAATCAAATGTTACTCTAATTACTAGTTTTGTGTAATATGAAGCGCCATCCGTTGCTTGCTTTGTGTACTTCCTTGGTTTCAATGAAACCACATGACGTTTCAAACATGTCTGCCAACTTCTACCTCCCTATATGCACTACTGGCCATTAAAATTGCTACACCAAGAAGAAATACAGATGACAAACTGGTATTCACTGGTCAAATATATTATACTAGAACTGACATGTGATTACATTTTCACTCAATTTGGGTACATAGATCTTGTGAATTGAGTAGCCAGAACAACCACCTCTGGTCGTTATATCGGCCTTGATACGCCTGGGCATTGAGTCAAACAGAGCTTGGATGGGGTGTACAGGTACAGCTGCCCATGCAGCTTCAACACGATACCACAGTTCATCAAGAGTAGTGACTGGCGTATTGTGACAAGCCGATTGCTCGGCCACCATTGACCAGACGTTTTCAATTGGTGAGAGATCTGGAGAATGTGCTGGCCAGGGCAGCAGTCCAACATTTTCTGTATATAGAGAGGCCCGTATAGGACTTGCAACATGCAGTCGTGTATTATACTGCTGAAATGTAGGGTTTCGCAGGGATCCAATGAAGGGTAGAGCCACGGGTCGGAACACATCTGAAATGTAACGGCCTCAGTTCAATGTGCCGTCAATGCGAACAATAGGGGACCGAAACGTGTAACCAATGGCACCCCATACCATCACGCCGGGTGATACGCCAGTATGGCGATGACGAATACACGCTTCCAATGTGCGTTGACGGATGCGACCATCATGATACTGTAAACAGAACCTGGATTCATCCGAAAAAATGACGTTTTGCCACTCGTGCACCCAGCATCGTCGGTGATTACACCAGCGCAGGCGCTCCTGTCTGTGATGCAAGGTCAAGGGTAACCGCAGACATGGTCTCCGAGCTGGTAATTCATGCTGCTGCAAACGTCGTCAAACTGTTCGTGCAGATGGTTGTTGTCTTGCAAACGTCCCTATCTGTTGACTCAGGTATCGAGACGTGGCTGCACGATCCGTTACAGCCACGCGGGTAAGATGCCTGTCATCTCGACTGCTAGTGATACGAGGCCGTTTGGATCCAGCACGGCGTTCCGTATTACCGTCCTGAACCCACCGCTTCCATATTCTGCTAACAGTCGTTGGATCTCGACCAACGCGAGCAGCAATGTCGCGGCACGATAAACCGCAATCGCGATAGGCTACAGTCCGACCATTATCAAAGTCGGAAACGTGATGGTACACATTTCTCCTCCTTACACGAGGCATCACAACAACATTTCACCAGGCAACGCCGGTCAACTGCTGTTTGTCTATGAGAAATCGGTTGTAAACTTTCCTCATTTCAGCACGTTGTAGGTGTCGCCACCGGCGCCAACCTTTTGTGAATGCTCTGAAAAGTAAATCATTTGCATGTCACAGCATCTTCTTCCTCTCGGTTAAATTTCGCGTCTGTAGCACATCATATTCGTGGTGTACCAATTGTAATGGCGAGTAGAGTACATTATTCCATGAAGAACTGAATATTTCAAATGTTGACGGAGATTTAGATCACGCTGTATTTCAGAAGTAACGTACATATACGCAGACAAATACAATTCGAGGTTACTGCACACCATTCCTATTCTTGTCATTAGAAGACAAATGGACACCGTATCAGTTCACGTAAGGTTCAGACGAATCGTCTGATAACTTGGCGTGAACCACGGCCTTGGCCATTGAGAGTTGGTGTGGCAGTGTGGCTTCAGGGCACACCAACGTCCACGGCATCTCGGAGCAGCCTCCGAACCCTCGAAGCTCTCCACCACCAGACGTGAACAAACACAGATCTGCTCGCAATATCTGCTCGTGGTGTCAGCGGACGAGCGAAAATATAAAAGCCAATAAAGGCGCCTTCGTCACCGCCTGTTTGTTTCTGTCGATCCTTACAAAGTAAACACCCTGCGAGCAGTGAAACCCGGCCGCCGACGCCGCAACGATTCAGTTTTTTGTGTGTCGGCGGAGTTAGCTGGGACGCCCGACGCCCACCGCGTGCCGGTGGCGGTGGCAGTGACGGCGCCGGCGTCGGCGTCGGCGTCGGCGTCGGCGAGTGGCCGACCTTATGAAAGCCGCCCACGAGCTCGGCTGATCCCTAGAAAGGCTGCGCTGCCCTCCGCCTCGAGATGTTATTGTTTGCCTTCCAATTAGTTACTCGGTGGCGGGAGGCGAGGGACTTCGAACGTGCCCCGCCTAATTGAAACTGAGGAAGGTTTCCGCTAAGAACGCCCGTTGTTTCATGGGCTGGATCAATCCGCTCAGTAATCCCCATTGGTATCACCACAGCTCCTCTTCCCTTCTTGACAGTATATGACACAGAATGTATGCAGTTACAACTTACGGAATAAAGCGCGATCCCTCAATACCGTGACTAAAAAGGAATGACACACATCTTCTTTACCAAGCGACTAATCCGTAACGAACTACGATTTGCTGTACGCTTACCTGACGCCTTCTGGGGGTAACAAACACTTATTTTCGATGTTTCGCCTATTTATTAACCAGATTCAAAAAAAATTAAATGATGCCGTAATATATTCAACACAACCTTTATTGTTTTTTTTTTTTTTTTGAGTCATCAGTTTTCTGAGTGGCCTGGACGTACTCCAACCTCTGCAGCTCCGTCTAGTACTCTAGTATACTGGACGTCATTCGTTCCCTGATGTTTAAACAGATGTCCTTGTCAGTGTTTTCCACATATTCCTCTCTTCTCCGACTTTGCGCAGAACCTCCTCATTCCTTATCTCGTTAGTCCATTTAACTTTCAATATTAAACTGCAGCACCACAACTGAAATGCTTCGATTCCCTTCTGTTCCGATTTCCCCACAGTGTATGTTTCATTACCACACAATGCCTGCTCCAAACGTACCTACTCAGAAGTATGTATCTCAAGTTGAGCATGTGTTTGGTACAAGTAGGCTTCTCTTGGCCAGGAATTCCTTGACTTCACTCACCTCGTGACTGTCACTCCTGATGTTAAGTTTCTAGCTGTTCTCATTTCTGACACCTCTCAGTACTTTCGTTTTTCTTCGACTCAGTATCAGCCTATATTCAGTTCTCATTACACTGTTCATTCCATTCAGCAGGTTATGTATTTCTTCTTCACTTCCACTCAGGACAGCAATTTCATAAGCGAATCGTATCATTGATACCTTTGTTACATTCATCCAACACCTCAGAATGAGAACACGAAAATGATTCCCAAGAAACTGTACACATCACTTCATACTTTTATGAAACTGTATCTCGCTGACACACCTTCACAAAATTATGAAACGAAAAAAGTTTATCACTTACTACATTTTCTTTTTCCATACTATCTGACTTCAGCGTCAAACATAACGCTTTAATCTATTCTACTCTATTCGCAAGACACTCTGAAGACAGTCTTCACATATGTCACTGAATGTACGTTGTACGACACGTAATTCAGGAGATCTGACGTTATAGACATTGAGTTGCATCGAAAATCAGCTTTTTTAAGAATTTGAACACAGATTACCCAGACTACATTCATCCTCAGTTTCATGATGAGAGCACTTAACGACTTCCATCACACCTTAGGCATAATTTAAACCCTTTTCTGAACTTGTTCTTGCTAACATGGTTAACGTCAAGTATTTTAACACGTTAAGGCATTCTTAAAGTAATCATACTCTTGAAGCTATTTTGTAGATGGGAGTTCGAGTCTTTAAAATACTGTTGCCTTACGGTCGTTGACTAAGTTTGTGAGGTTTACAGAAAACGTAGCCAAATTCAGTCATCACTACAATGTATTTTCAGGTGGTGGTTGCCCTACAACTCCTACATATTAAAAAAAAAGTCAGATTACTGCCTTATACTAAATAACTCCTGAATATCTGAGAATGATGTAGTGCCCGAGGCCGGGCATGACGCAAAATATATTTCTATAATTGGAGTGAGTGGCGGTGCTTGTGTATCGCGGTCAGGGTGCGTTTCATAGCTGCCGTTTCCGACGGTAGTCATTTCTGTGATAGTCGAAAGAATGAGGAAGGGCACAAGAGTAATCCAAGAAACGGTGAAGTGGACGGAGGAAGATGAAGCACTAGAAGCAGAGAAAGATCATGGAGTAAGAGTAGGAGGGGAAGGGGGAGGAGGAGGAGGAGGAGGTGGTGGTGAGGGAGGGCGCGGGGGGAGTAGGACTGGAGGGTACTAAACTGAAAAGGGAGTGGAGATCTAAGAATGGACAAAATGGACAGATTAAGATTACACTGCGTTGGGCATCGGTTCCATAAGACCTACTTCTTTCTAGTATGGAGACGACTGTCTCTGGTTTTCGGTAATTAGATCGAGGACATATTGAAGTGTTTGATACCGCCTGGCCGACTTACAACCAAGTCATATTTCAGCCTAATATAGACCTTAGGGAACGCTGAATGTCAGTATGTCACACATCTAAGATTTGTTATTCACAATCTTTGGCATCTCCAACACACAACTGAACTGCCACCTTCCAACTTAACCTATATTTAGAGCTGTACTATACATCACCCTGTCACCACAGTCTATATTCGAGAACTTACTATAGACAAAACTATTTTCAGTGTTCTGTTGTCTTTCTGTTTGCGCATGTATGACGTCACACGCCATATCATCATTACCTTATGCCACGAAGTGGACATCTTGTACTGGTAGGCTATGTTAACCTGATTTCTCGTTATGCCAAGAGACCCATTGCTACAAAAATATAAAGAACATCTTTTATACTCGTTGCTTTGTTTGTTAAAGCTTTGAATTGATCAGATATGAGGCAGTAAGAAAGAAATAACTTTCCTGTTGCAAGCAATGTGAGTCTGGACTGCGTGTTGTTTTGTACTATGTATTAAATCGTAAAAATGTGATTCATTACAGAGTCTAGTTGATACGAGTGAGAAAAGAAACGCGGTTAGTAGCTATAACGAATAAACGAAGAAACGAAACAGAAGGAGAAAAATAGAGAGGTGGTGGCAAGGATGTGGCTCAGAGTTGATATTTGCCCAGGTTGCCTGTTACCCCATCTATGCCACTGACTGGAACTGCTGTTTATTTAAACTATTATCACTGAAAAGAAAGAAAATTAGTTTTAAATGATTTTTTGCCATTAATCAGCTGTTTAGTTAAGTATTCCGGTGACCATTTCTGCGTGAATAGTTGTACTCTTGGAAGAAGGTGAGACGATTTAGCCGCAACGTTTATTAGAGCCTTTCCTAGAGGCCAAACAGGGACAGTTTAACTATAGTGTTTGCGATCGGTAGGAAAGACTTGCCTCTTATGAACCTGATAGAGAGTGAGAAGTAGGGTGCTAATTCACAATAACCTGCAGGTTTTTTTGTAGTTTTGTTGAACACTGAGGAATGTACGCAAGCTGTTGAACCAGTTTGCTGGGTCGGTCGCAGAACCGTTTGCGAGTTCCACAAGGAACAGTGTGAGAACAAGCCGGAAGTTCTTGGACCAAGTGCCATCCGTGACAAGACACCCTGCACCAAGACTGGGAGGAGTGATCGCCAAAGATCAGCTGGTCACTGGGTGGGATCGCAAACAGGGCTCGTAAATGAGAAAGCCGATATTACGGATAATTAGGGCGCTCTGTGTACAGTGTGAGCAGATTCTGTTACTGAGGCAATGTGACAATCTATCACGCTCTGCCGGCCGGAGTGGCCGTGCGGTTCTAGACGCTACAATCTGGAGCCGAGCGACCGCTACGGTCGCAGGTTCGAATCCTGTCTCGGCATGAATGTGTTGTGGCGTTCGCTGTGCTATTCAGTGGTTTGGTACATTATTAATTTGTAAATGAAAATAATAATCTTATTTTATTACATTGAGTAATTACTGAATAATTTTTCTCCCGGTTAAAGATTTGGTCCAGTTGCTGAAGAACTCCAAGTTAACGTTGTGTCAAATTGTTGTCTGTAAGTTGTGTAAGTGTCACTAAATCACAGTTCATACAATAGATTCTATACAACGATTGATTATGATGGAAATAGTTATCTTCAGCAAAATGATAATTAAAACCACCGAATATCAACCGCGCGCAACACTGACGTATGTTACCTGAAACAATATTCTTCGCAACTCGTGCGTAATTAATTCCGGCTCCATACATCAGCCAGAAAAGTTTGTTATGACGATCGTGCTATGAGCACTGGTTTTAAAGAACCAATCTGATTCGAATAATTTTCATTAAAATGAGTTCGGAATCACCGGTGCACATTTATTTTTACACATTTGCATTACGTTCGGCATTTATGTACGTAGTAAACGAGTTTCGCTATTTGGGGAGAAAAATAACTGATGATGTTCGAAGTAGAGAGGATGTAAAATGTAGACTGGCAATGGAAAGGAAAGCGTTTCTGAAGAAGAGAAATTTGTTAACATCGAGTACAGATTTAAGCGACAGGAAGTCATTTCTGAAAGTATTTGTGTGGAGTGTAGGCATGTATGGAAGTGAAACATGGACGATAAATAGTTTAGACAAGAAGAGAATAGAAGCTTTCGAAATGTGGTGCAACAGAAGAACGCTGAGGATTAGATGGGTAGATCACATAACTAATGAGGAAGTATTGAATAGGATTGGGGAGAAGAGAAGTTTGTGGCACAACTTGACCAGAAGAAGGGATCGATTGGTAGGACATGTTCTGAGGCATCAAGGGGTCACCAATTTAGTATTGGAGGGCAGCGTGGAGGGTAAAAGTCGTAGAGGGAGACCAAGAGATGAATACACTAAGCAGATTCAGAAGGATGTAGGTTGCAGTAGGTACTGGGAGATGAAGAAGCTTGCACAGGATAGAGTAGCATGGAGAGCTGCATCAAACCAGTCTCAGGACTGAAGACCCAACAACAACAACATTTATGTCTGCAGAGTTGCGTAATTTGAATTTGCCGCTGAGATAATTGTTAAGATGGCGGTAGACAATTGATAGAGACTTTCTATTGTTAGACGAAATAAGTAAGTATTTGAAATGCATATTAAACTATAACCTCTACTTTCGTATTGTGCACTATTTAGACTTCATCAAGCTAACATTCGATTTGTTTCTAAGGAAAACACAGACAAAAACGCAATACAAATCGCTATCATCAATGGCTGCGCTCCTTGTAGCGGAAAGAAATATTTAACACAGATATGCTTACTGAGAGAGGAATTAAAGTTACAAATAATAATTCACTCATATTTATAATAATAATGAACTCTATTCTCAAATAATAATTAACAAGTAATTACAGTTTCTTAACAGATCTCAGTTTGATATGTGTCAGCAACTTACAAAAGCCAACCAACAAAAGGTAAAAACAAAGGAGGCCAAACGCAGATCATAAAATGAATCTACAATTATCATTGTCTTTGTATGATACGCATCGATATATCCAATTACGTCATAGAATATTACATAAATAATTAATATTTATCATCGTTTTCACTATTTTTTGTATGTCGAATAGATAATGTTTATAACTGATACAGGCATAATTTCCTCTCGTCGCACTGTATCTAAAATTTATCTCGTGGATGTTACAGTGTGTGATGTCATTAGGTTAGTTAGGTTGAATTAGTTCTAAGTTCTAGGCTAGTGATGACCTCAGAAGTTAAGTCGTATAGTGCTCAGCGCCATTTATCACGCTCTGGACAGTCAGGCACTTGGAGTGTGAAGGGGCGCTGATGAGTCAACAATGAAGAATCGGAGGAATCACAAGAGGCATGCCAGCTTATGGTCGACATCGTCATTACAGTTTATGTCGCATCCTTACTTTCCATTTCAACATATGTGGACTCTTTGTGACTTATTCACTTCCTGTTATGAATCGAATTAGCTTCCGGTCCGATAACTGGATCATGAGATATCCCAATGCACTTCTCTACTATTAACCTCAGCCCTCCAACGTTATGCTACACCGCTTTTATATGAGACAGTTAGTATGCATAGCCGACAACGGAAACATGATCACAGTATCATCACATCAGACGTCAAGTGTGCCCTGCCTGAAGAGGATGTGGTCATCTGGCACTTAAAAAGGACCAGAAAGCCGCCCACTGTGTCACCGGAAAGACACGGTACAAATAAGATGAAAGCTGTAAACTGTGAAAACGCTGGTAAGTAAACAAACAGGTTGAGATCGATGCATCGCGACAACCTTGCATTTGTCAGAGACACCTTCATACATATCAGACATTGTCGAGTGGTTTATTATTATAGTAAATTTCCACTCTTTCAGCACAATTAGGGAATCATTGCTGTTCCGAATCAAATCAGCCCTGAGATTTATGTTCGTGTTAACGAAAATTTTCCCACGTCTAACTCATTCAATAATTTGTTTTCCAAATTTTGTAAAACTTAGTATTTATAACATTTTAGTGCCCAGATAGAGCTTCTCATCTGTTATTTTAAACTCACTCAGTATGCAAGAGCAGCACATTTAGTTTGGGCTATTGTGACTAACAAGTGATCGAATGGCGAGTAAGTAGGTGCATTGGTTAAGATTCAGAACTCAGTTTATCAAGGGGAGATGTTTAATTCTGTATCCGACCTACCTTTGATTCCACTCATTTTCCCACGTCATATTACCCGAATGCCGCATAGTTTCCTCTGTATAGTTCTCGGCTGTTTTATATTCGTGTGATCATTGTTGATGTAAGATCACGTGGGTAATAAAGTGTTTAATGCAATATCTGTGGATAGAGAGGCTTTGTCAATACATCAGTTCTCTCTCCAGTGTTGTACACCAATTAAATAAAGAACTATGAGAGACTAGGGTTTCGCATCCCGGTCGGATTTGGGAAGGATAATCTCGATGGCGTAAATCTCCTTGTTTGATATTTACTTCAAGAAACGGGTAATAAAATAAATAGTACACACGTAGTTTTATAGTGATGTATTTTCCCATCTCCGAGATTTTCATATTTTTGAATTAAAAACCATCTAGACCGTTCTATAAAAAGTACTTCTTTACAACGCAGTTCGGTTACTGCCATCATCAGACACTCAGTGCCAGTATTAATAACCTTCACCTAATCAGTAACTCGTTTGCCGCTTTGTCCTACATTGTATGCTAGCGCTATGCAGCAATGGTACTCAGTTGCAGCTAGAGTAGTGGATATTCATCTCTTCTGAATGTTGCTGTTAATACATTTCAATAAAATGAATATCGGAATAGACTATTTTTGAACCGCTCTATCTGAAGGGCACGCAAAATTATACTTTAAAAATAATTTTGTTTATATCGGTAAGGAAACCAACGCTGTCGTTTGACATGATGAGCAGGAGATGGTTGGGTGGACTCCAGCTACACATAGCAATAACGAAATTGAAAATACCTGCCGAACACCAGAGAACGTCTCCTGAAGATTGTTAGGAGAGACACCACGGAGGAATAGCAGGCGCTTCCACAACGATTCTAGAACAACAAAAACATCAAAAAGACCACTGCGTCTTGCAACATCAAGACACGAGAAATAAAGGGATCTATGACAATCGGAAACTTAAATATAATCACTGTCAATGAGGTATAGGGAACTAAAATCAAACACCTATATGTTGAACAACATCAAAAATGAAGTAGGAAACAAAAAAGTTCTTAGATAATAATTGCAATTTAACACTGCTTAATAATCGTAATTGCCTAACTGGATGTCACCTACAAAATTTTATCGAGCTGCTTATTAAAGAGGCTGATTCCAATAAGAGAAGAACTGATTGGGGACTACCAATGCAGTTTCCGCAGAAACAGATCCACACTAGACCACTTATTCACCCTAAGTAACTGAGAAGGCGTGGTAATTCAATGTAGATGTCCACATATTATTTTAAAATTTTAAAAAGGCCTATGATAGCATACACTGACAGACACTCCTAAATATAATGATGGAATTTAAAAAAACTGCAAAATTATTTAGATTTGTTAAAATATGTATAGACGAAACTTTATGTCGCATAAAGACACCGGTAGGAGAAACTGAAGATTTTAAGATGTACACTGGACTGAGACAAGGGGATGCCATTTCACCTATTTTATTTAACCTTGTCCTAGAGAAGATGTATAGAGAATTTTCTAAAACCAGTCCACAAGGGATCCAGCTACAGGATGTGAACATTAGAGGACTTACCTATGTAGATGATGTAGCACTAAGAAGTAGTTCTGAAACAGGGTTAATCAAAATGATGCTAAATTACTACAAAATTGCTGAGAAAACAGGATTACATGTTAATGACGAAAAGACAGAATACCTGCCCATAAGTAAGAAAACTAGAAAAGATGCACCTTTGACTGCAGATGGATTCAGTTTCAAAACTTCAAGTACCTAGGAAGTCTTTTTAGTGATAACAACAGAACAGATATAAAAATAGATGTCCGTTGAGCAACAGCAAACAAGGGACATTTTGTTTTCATAAAACTCTGGGAATAAGATCACTTTGCAGTAACTTCAAAATCCGCTAATATCAATCGACCATTATACCTTTGATGTTATATAGATATGAAACATTAATATTTAGAAAGAAAGATGAAGAAAAACTGTTAATATTCTGAAGAAAAGTACTAAAGAAAATTTTTGGACATGTATACGACGAAAATAACGTGGAATGGAGAATAAGAAATGAAGAATTAAGAGGGCTGTACAAACACCGTGACATTGTCGAAATGCTCAAGAGCAGAAGGTTGAATTGGGCAGGCCATATGCAAGAATGACAGAGAATAGACTACCTAGAATGGCATTTAGCAGAACAATAGATGGAACGACAGGAAGAATAAGATCCAGAATCAGATGGTGGGATAACATTCGGGAGGACACAGTAACAGCAGCTGGACAAGCAGCAAATTGGACAGACAGAAGTGGAAGAGGCTCACAGAGCATGCGTATGGTCGATAAGGCCCTTGCCACATGTAAAGTAAGTAACAGTCGTAATTTAAAACATAATGTTTAAGAACTTTGCAAAACACCACTGACCACTAAAAATGTTTTGAAATAAAGCTAAACGCATATGGTCCAAATAAGACTTTTGTTGCATTCGCAAAAGACGGTATATAACCTATATCACTCGTTTCATTAGATGTGTGACGAGGGGTACCACATATCTACAAGCGGCAACAATGTTCATCTGTTTGAAGAAGCGAAATAAACTGTGTGATGCTGTTTTGCTAAACAGCACAGTTCAAAGTAAAAAACAGTATGTGATGACGTAAAGTATCCACTGCCCATCGACCAGCTGAACGCAGTGTAAAGGTATCAAGAACGTGGTTACCCGATCGTCAGTGGAAAAAGTGGGCAGCGCCATATCTCCAGGAAGACAGAGTTCAGCTCCCTCACTCTACACCGCTTTAACCAGCCGCCCATCGCTGGTCGATCCAGTTCAGTCGCAGTCTTCAAGAGCGTCAGTAGTAAATAATAGTAAGACGTTACATAGCCTAATAGGATGTCAATGTACATAGGAGTAGGAGGCACAGGCAGCCACTTCCTAAAGAGAAGTTATGTTTGTTTTCCTTTTAGAAATAAACTGTCCTTCTAATTTGAAGGTGTTTTGTACAGATTCCTGCTACCAGCGATCAGAAGTTCTCTCCCTCTTAGTTTAGATCGACGCTGACTCCCACAGTAGCCGACAAAACGTCTACCGATGGGGATTCCGAAACAAAGTCTCTCTTCGCCGCTCCGCCACAGCGTGTCACTAATATATCTCTCTATTCTTTCAGAGGCGCATTACAGCTAATTGCGTTACTTATAATTTGTTGCGGTGCTCATGTTATTGACGTGATCACCAACTCGTCTCCTACCCACCTGCGCCCACGCCTGCGGCTGCTGCTGGCTTTGATCTAATGCAGTTCATTCAGTTTCCAAACCAAAAAATGTCGTTGTTGATGTCTGCATTCCAGCAGCTCATTCATGAACAAACCGTTGCTGCCTCAACTCCACCGCCACAGACAGCCACATCCGCAGCTATCTCTCAGCTGTGCACTCCACTCTCTGGGGAACAGCAAGAGGAATCGAATGAGTGCTATGCTCATATCTGCGTTCATTGTGCAATACATCAAGTGCAAGATACTACGAAACTTTCTTATGTTTTGTCAACGACCGCCACGGGAGCTTACCCCGTTACTCAGAAGTTATTCCGACTAGTAGGCCCGAGATGCTAGGTTTTTCACTAAGTATTGAGAGGGTCAGGTGCAGGTTGCTGTAACTCGTTACAAATTCTTTCGATTTTAGAAAAAGCCAGAACAGACATACCGTCAGAGGATCACTGAAGTTCAGGGTTTGACACGACAGTGTGGTTTTCAATTAGCTGTGGAACAGTAATATAACGATGCAATGATTAGTGATGCAGTTACGTACAGTGTACCAGGCAGTAGAATTCCTGATCTAATTCTGAAATATTCTGATCCTACGTTAAAACAATTGTTTCAAATTGTTGAACAACAGGAGTCAGGTGGTACTGTTGTGGAAAACTTTGAGGTCCAGTGACAAAGAGGTCTGGTCTCGTGACTGACCACTGCACGCAAACAAGCCACAACGCCGTGGCCAGAGTGAACTAGCGTCAGCGCCTGTGTCCGCTGTGAACTCGTGTCCCGGCTGCTTTTCCACGCATAAAAGACAACTTGCGTTTCTTGTGGAAAGCCAGGCCATGTACAGTCTGTGTGCTTGCAACTGAAAAAGAACTCTACGCATGTTCGCTCTCATAAGCGCGGTGTACTTTCTCACTCGGTGAATGTAGCACTGTTGTTGTTGTTGTTGTCTTCAGTCCTGAGACTGGTTTGATGCAGTTCACCATGATACTCTATCCTGTGCAAGCTTCCTCATTTCCCAGTACCTACTGCAACCTACATCCCTCTGAATCTGCTTAGTGTATTCATCTCTTGGTCTCCCTCTACGATTTTTACCCTCCACGCTGCCCTCCAACACTAAATTGGTGATCCCTTGATACCTCAGAACAAGTCCTACCAATCGATCCCTTCTTCTGGTCAAGTTGTGCCACAAACTTCTCTTCTCCCCAATCCTATTCAATACTTCCTCATTAGTTATGTGATCTACCCATCTAATCTTCAGCATTCTTCTGTAGCACCACATTTCGAAAGCTTCTATTCTCTTCTTGTCCAAACTATTTATCGTCCATGTTTCACTTCCATACATGGCTACACTCCATAGAAATACTTTCAGAAATGACTTCCTGACACTTAAATCTATACTCGATGTTAACAAATTTCTCTTCTTCAGAAACGCTTTCCTTGCCATTGCCAGTCTACATTTTACATCCTCTCTACTTCGACCATCATCAGTTATTTTGCTCCCCAAATAGCAGAACTCCTACTACTTTAAGTGTCTCATTTCCTAATCTAATTCCCTCACCATCACCCGACTTACTTCGACTACATTCCATTATTCTCGTTTTGCTTTTGTTGATGTTCATCTTATATCCTCCTTTCAAGACACTGTCCATTCCGTTCAACTGCTCTTCCAAGTCCTTTGCTGTCTGTGACAGAATTACAATGTCATTGGCGAACCTCAAAGTTTTTATTTCTTCTCCATGGATTTTAATACCTACTCCGAATTTTTCTTTTGTTTCCTTTACTGCTTGCTCAATATACAGATTGAATGTACTAGTAATGATCAATCTCAGGATGTGCCTTCACCCGTCCCAAGTGCTGTGCAAAGACAGTAAATCAAACTGTTTATGGACGCATTCACTTCCGGACGCTGTGTGCTATTTCAGTTAAACACTTGCACTTCCGTTACATTTCTTAAGCATGCCAGTTATGAACAGTTGGGGTTGCCGCAGTTGACAAAATCTGGCACGCATCTTATCTACATCTACGTGACTACTCTGTAATTCACATTTAAGTGCTTGGCAGAGGGTTCATCGAACCACAACCATACTATCTCTCTACCATTCCACTCCCGAACAGCGTGCGGGAAAATCGAACACCTAAACCTTTCTGTTCGAGCTCTGATTTCTCTTATTTTATTTTGATGATCATTCCTACCTATGTAGATTGGCCTCAACAATATATTTTCGCATTCGGAAGAGAAAGTTGGTGACTGAAATTTCGTAAATAGATCTCGACGCGACGAGAAACGTCTTTGCTGTAATGACTTCCATCCCAATTCGCGTATAATATCTGCCACACTCTTTCCCCTCTTAAGTGATAATACAGAACGACTTGCCACTTTTTTCACCCTTTCGGTGTCCTCCGTCAATCCCACCTGGTGAGGATCCCACACCGCGCAGCGATATGCTAACAGAGGGCGAAGGAGTGTAGTGTAAGCTGTCTCTTTAGTAGACTTGTTGCAACTTCTAAGTGTCCTGCCAATGAAACGCAACCTTTGGCTCGCCTTCCCCACAATATTATCTACGTGGTCTTTCTAACTGAAGTTGTTCGTAACTTTAACACCCAAATGCTTTGTTGAATTGACAGCCTTGAGAATTGTACTATTTATCGAGTAATCGAATTCCAACGGATTTCTTTTGGAACTCATGTGGATCACCTCACACTTTTCTTTATTTACCGTCATCTGCCACCTGCCACACCTTAAAGCAATCTCTTCTAAATTGCTTTGCAACTGATACTGGTCTTTGGAGGACCTTACTAGACGGTAAATTACAGTATCATCTGCGAACAACCTAAGAGAACTGCTCAGATTGTCACCCAGGTCATTTATATAGATTAGGAACAGCAGAGGTCCCAGGACGCTTCCCTGGGGAACATCTGATATCACTTCCGCTTTACTCGATGATTTGCCGTCTATTACTACGAACTGCTACCTTCCTGACAGGAAATCACGAATCCAGTCGCACATCTGAGACGATACCCCATAGGCTCGCAGCTTGATTAGAAGTCGCTTGTGTGGAACGGAGTCAAAAGCTTTCCGGAAATCTAAAAATACGGAATCAGCGTGAGATCCCCTTTCGATAGCGGCCATTACTTCGTGCGAATAAAGAGCTAGCTGCGTTGCACAAGAACGATGTTTTCTGAAACCATGCTGATTACGTATCAATAGATCGTTCCCTTCGAGGTGATTCATAATGTTTGAATACAGTATATGCTCCAAAACCCTACTGAAAACCGACGTCAATGATATAGGCCTGTAGCTATATGGATTACTCCTACTACTCTTCTTAAAAACTGGTGCAACCTGCGCAATTTTCCAATCTGTAGGTACAGATCTATCGGTGAGCGAGCGGTTGTATATGAGTGCTAAGTAGGGAGCTATTGTATTAGCGTAATCTGAAAGGAATCTAATCGATATACAATCTGGACCTGATAACTTGCCTTTATCAAGCGATTTGAGTTGCTTCGCAGCCCCTAAGGCAACTACTTCTAAGAAACTCACGCTAGCAGCGGTTTCAAATTCTGGAATATTCCATGCGTCTTCCCTGGTGAAGTAATTTCGGAAAACTGCGTTCAATAACTTCGCTTTAGCGGCACAGTCGTCGGTAACAGTACCATCGGCACTGCGCAGCGAAGGTATTGACTGCGTCTTCCCGCTTGTGTACTTTACATACGACTACAATTTGTTCGGATTTTCTACCACAGTATGTAACGGTAATGACATTTCACTGCTTCGTACATGTAGTTTGCCTCCACATTCCAATCTCACCCCAGAGCAGTGACATTTACAATTTTACGTTTGCGAGATCGTGAAAATATTTTTGGGCTAGATTCTTTGATTTGTTTGGTCTTCGTATTCAGACAATATGCTTTCTGTTTCTGCAGAACGTCAAAAGACATTGTCACGCATTTGACTGAGGAGTTTCCTGATTGATTTTCTGAAAGCCTTGACACAGCAAATAATTGTATGCTGGACATTACAATGAAGGTCAATGTGTAAGCTAAATTTTATCAGACGTGTTCCGTTCCTCATGCGCTTAGAGACAAATTTGCAAGTGCACTTAAAGGATGGCAAGATAATGGTGTTGTTGCTGCTATCCAGGCTAATTAATGTGCTTCTCCCTTATCCATCTCACCAAAGACATCTGGAAGACTTCGTGTTTGTGTTGACTTTAAATCCATTGTGAATCCATAAACAATAATTGATACTTATCACTTGTTTAGCTCTGAGGAATTAATGTATATGATTGTTGCAGGCCACTTTCTTTTCAAAAACTGACTTGCGCGATGTGTATTTGCAAATTCCCATACTTGAGAAGTCTCAGAAACGTTGGTGGTCAACACCCGTTGATCAGTCCTAATCAATCGGAAGTCGTTACTTAGTCTGCGTTCTGCGAGTAGTAATAGATTGTCAGTGTACATGTAAGTAGGAGGCTGACCATCAGCTGCTTTTTTTAAAATTTAAAGCCAAATATCGACCAGTTCCAGTCACAGGCCATCTTCACGGACTAGAGTTAAAACCGTTTAAGCTGCAATAAAACATCTCTTATCACTTAAATAACGGTCACGTCTCACATGTAGAACATGCCATGAACTCCAGTATAACACACAGTACCTTTAAATGCAAAATATTAATAACATGCGTAAACAGAGCATAAATGAAGACAAGATCAGAGGTGTAAGTGTTACAATTGTCACAGATGTGATGTTGTGGCTTAAACCCTAATACGTGAAAATGGTATGTGACTGAAACCGATCGATATTTGGGTTTTAAGCAGAAATGCAGCTGATAGTCAAATATGCATTTATACTTCATACAGAGAAGTTACGATTCTTTTAATTACTTAATTTATTTATTTTAAATAAACTGTCCTTCTAGTTTGTATGTGTTTTGTACAGATAATTCTGGATTCCGGCTACCGGTAATGGCAGCTTCTCTCCTTTCTTGTTTCTATCGGTGCCGACTCCCACAGTAGCCGACACAATTCGACGACGCCATACTGCACACCACGCTCACTGCATGTTCACGACAGACCAAGATGTTTTCATCACAGAATTGTGGTTTCTAGGTTGACCAAATTATTGTGTTCTGACTGTTCATGTATCAGCTAAGGTGAAAGAACGACTCATCAGTCAAGAAAATGCAGTCCAGTTCTGACATTCTGTGGATGTCAGCAAATGAGCGAAACCATTACACCCAACGCTAAACGCATTTCTTTATCAAATAACATCAGTTTCTGCACATTACGATCATGACATCAACGATATACACAATTCTGCGTCGCTTTTTAAGTATAGCTATATGAGATCTTAGATTTGACAGGAGGCGGACGTTGCATCAAGTCCCTCATCTCACCTAACCATTTCAGCGTTAGTCATAGTAGCCAGTTTCCTGTTTTCCTTATTTTCCGTACTTTATTCCGTTTCCCGGAAACTCTCATTATTGATTAATCGTTCGGCACGGGGGTATTTCACTCGAAATGTGTCACAGAATGTGCGTGCGAATGACTGGCAAATACTGTTCAACCATGAAAACTCGTTGCTCTTTGCGAAAATGGTATGTTCACCACTCATGAACTGACCAATACTACCAGGTGATCAATAAGTCAGTATAAATTTGAAAACTGAATGAATCACGGAACAATGTAGATAGAGAGGTACAAATTGACACACATGCTTGAAATGACATGGTGTTTTATTAGAACGAAACAAATACAAAAGTTCAAAAAATGTTCGACAGGTGGCGCTTCATCTGATCAGAATAGCAATAATTAGCATAAGAAAGTAAGACAAAGCAAAGATGATGTCCTTTACAGGAAATGCTCAATATGTCCACCATCGTTCCGCAACAGTAGCTGTAGTCTTGGAATAATGTTCTGAACAACACTGTAAAGCACGTCCGGAGTTATGCTGAGGAATTGGCGTCCGATGTTGTCTCTAAGCATCCCTAGAGATGTCGGTCGATTACGATACACGTGCCACTTCACGTAACCCCAAAGCCAATAATCGCACGGACTGAGGTCTGGGGAAATGGGAGGCCAAGCACGACGAAAGTGACGGCTGAGCACACGATCGTCACCAAACGACGCGCGCAAGAGATCTTTCACGTGTCTAGCAATATGAGGTGGAGCGCCATCCTGCATAAACATCGTACGTTCCAGCAGGTGTTTATCAGCCGGGCTGGGAATGATGCGATTCTGCAATATATCAGCGTACCTCTCACCCGTCACGGTAGCAGTTACAAAACCAGAATCACGTATTTCCTCATGTCCGATAACGGTAGATGTGGTAAATCGAACCCATACCGTGACTTTCTCGTCGTGCAATGGAGTTTCCACGACAGTTCTAGGATTTCCGGTAGCCCAAATTCTGCGGTTTTGGGCATTGACTGACCCTCGGAGGGTGAAATGAGCTTCGTCGGTCCACAACACGTTGCTCAACCAATCGTCATCTTCCGCCATCTTTTGAAACGCCCACATCGCAAATGCCCTCCGCTACACTAAATCGCCAGGTAACAGTTGAAGATGCCGATGGATTTTAGACGGATAGCATCAGAGGGTACGCCAACCAAACAGTAGTGTGAGGAATGCCGGTGTGACGTGCGACTGCACGAGCGCTGACTTCCCCGTGCATAGACGAACCCGCTACAGTCTCCATTTCTTCCTGAACTGTCTGAGCAGCATTAGGCCTTGTGCTCAGTCGGCCACTACTGGATCTATCGTCTAAACAACCCGTGGCTTCGAACTTCGAAATCATTCTCGCCACAGCTGCATTTGTCACCGGACCTTTACCTGTTCGAATCCCCGTCCTATTGCGATAGGATCGTAACGTTGGACTAGCACATTCCCCATTATGATAATGCAGCTTCTCTAAAAGCGCCTTTTCAGGTAACGTCAACATGCTGCGACTGCTGGCGCATCTGATTCTCTCTCTTTTTTTCCCTTTATTTTTATTTTAATACCTATACAAACAGGTAGGCTGGCTTCGGCATGCTACGCCGCTCTTCAGCCATAGTGTTGACAATGACAGAACACAGGTTGGAGAAACAGAATGAACATAGTGACGGGCTGAAGAATAGTGGTCACAGATACACAAAAAGAAACACGGAGCCGTTCACACTCGACGATAACGACACCGAAAACCCCTTGACACGGCACACAGAACACTGACGAATCCGATGGCACAAGTGAACGTAGAAGCGTGACGGCGGACAGTAAAAACACAAAACTACGTCACACACACACGAGACACAGATGGCGATGATCTCCGGCGCGCGAAAGTCCACGTAGCGTGTGCGAGTCCGGGGACCTGCCAAGAGGGGCAGAAAGGTGAGGGGGCAGAGGGTGGGGAGGGGTGAACAAAGATGCCAATGGCTGAGGAGATGGGAGGAGGGGGAGAGGGAGAGGGGAGGGGAAGCCCGGGGGAGGGGTGGGGAGAACAGGAGGAGGGAGGGAGGGTTCCCAAAGGAAAAGACAGAGGAAGAGGGAGGGAGGATCAAAGTTGATAGGAGGGGTAGATGGAGGGGAGGAGGACATCATCAGGGAGGGGGATCTGCCGGAAACCACCTTGGGAGAGGGTAAGGAGGGTGGAGAATGGAGACCGGGTGGGATGTGAGAATACAGACGCGGCAGCGGGCGGGGTTGGGAGAGGATGGGCGAGACAAGCGGGTGAGGAGGGTCGAGTTTGCGGGAGGTGTACAGGATCCGTATCCTTTCAAGGAAAAGGAGGAGGTGGGGGAAAGGAATGAGATCATACAGTATCCGTGTGGGGGAGGGGAGACGGATGCGGTAGGCGAGGTGGACAGCATGGCGTTCAAGGATTTGAAGGGATTTATAAAAGGAAGGGGGAGCGGAGATCCAGGCTGGACGGGCGTAGCAGAGGATAGGGCGGATGAGGGATTTATAGGTGTGGAGGAGGGTGGAGGGGTCCAGACCCCACGTACGGCCCGAAAGGATCTTGAGGAGGCGGAGTCGGGAGTGTGCCTTGGCTTGGATTGTCTGGAGATGGGGGGTCCAGGAGAGGCGACGGTCGAGGGTGACGCCAAGATACTTGAGGGTGGGAGTGAGGGCGATAGGACGGCCATAGATGGTGAGATAGAAATGAAGGAGGCGGAAGGAAGGGGTGGTTTTGCCTACAATGATCGCCTAGGTTTTGGAGGGATTGCACCAAGCGGTGAACCGGTCAAGATGGGATTGGAAAAGGTGTTGGGAGCGCTGCAGGGTGGGGGCAAGGGCAAGGAAGGCGATGTCATCGGCAAACTGGAAAAGGTGGATGGGGGGTGACGGCGGCGGCATGTCCGCGGTATACAAAAGGTATAGAAGGGGGGAGAGGACGGAGCCTTGGGCCACACATGCGGAGGGAAAAAAGGTGTAGGAATCTGTGTTATGGATTGTGACGTAGGAAAGACGGCGGGAGAGAAAGGAGCCGATCAGACGGACGTAATTAATGGGAAGGGCGAAGGTTTGGAGCTTGAAGAGGAGACGGGAATGCCATACGCGGTCATAAGCACGTTCGAGGTCCAGGGAGAGGAAGATTGCAGAGCGACGGGAATTAAGCTGTTTGATTCTCTCTCGTATTACAGCTCCCTTTATACACGATCGTCATGCGTGGTTACTGACGTTTTGTTGTCCAGCGCCATCTGTCGGACATTTTGTGAACTTTATTTTTTTGTTCTAATAAAATCACATGTCATTCTAAGCATGTTTGTCAATTTTTACCTCTCTATCTACATTATTCCGTGGTATATTAAGTTTTCAAGTTTATACTGACTCTTCGATCACCCGGTATATACTCATGTAGCTTATGCCGGTTACAATGATGTCTTCGATTGTAATCGGTAATATCTGTGGTGGTATCTTACGGTAGAGTGCAATGTAACTCCTGTTAACAGACTCACTTGTTTACTCTTACGCGAGTTTTCATTTGTACTGTAATTTGATAAGGGCTCATTGCTGTACAGTTGCTTCGCTCTACCACCTACTCCGTGCGGCCTTTAACGGCCAAAAAGAACTGCAGTCGTACACTTACTAAGTAGTAAATAATTAATTACATTACTTAAATTAGAAAACAATAGTTAACGGCTAAGAGCTGCTAGTACTGACTGGGTAGTTTACAATATCACACAAATATCTGTTGTGTATAGACAGACTCACGTCAGTGGTACACTGTACCCACAGATGCTTTAATCATCGAGTATTTAATATGGTTTGAGAAATCACTTAGTGTAATAATTTTCACTGTTCGTGCCTGCTATCATAAGTAACACACTATGTAGGTAACTTTGTTCCCACGTAGTACAATCCCTTTGACTTCACTTACATTAAAGCTGCAGTGAATTTCATCCCTTAATGGTCTCTGGAAAATCACACAGGGAATCATTTAACTTCCTTGGCAAATGCGTCTCCGAGATTGATGTCTGAAATACTCCTCTGTGATCCAGACAAGAGGGAGATTGAGTCAATATATAAATCACTGAACATTAAGCTCGCTCATGGATATGGTGGAGTGCCTAACAGAATATTAAAGTACTGTGCTGCTCATGTTAGAACTGTATTTTAACCTGTCATTTTTCCTTTAAGAATGGTCAGTTTCCTGCAAAATTAAAGTACTCAGTAGTAAAGACGCTTGATACAAAGGGGAAATGGATAATGTACACCGTTTTATACCTATTTCTATACCATCAGTGTTTGCTAAAGTTATTGAGAAGCCTGCTTATGTAAGGATACTTCATCATTTTATATCACGCGATTTGCTATCGAATGTACATTTCGGCTTTAGAGGTGGTTCAACAACTGAAAATGCTATATTCTCTTTTCTCTGTGAGGTACTGGTGGGTTAAACAAGAAGTTTCGTACGACAGCCATATATTTTGATTTAACTAAGGCATCAGCTTGTGTCGATCGCAAAATATTGGTTCAAATGGCTCTGAGCACTATGGGACTCATCTGCTGTGGTCATTAGTCCCCTACAACTTAGAACTACTTAAACCTAACTAACCTAAGGACATCACACACATCGATGCCCGAGGCAGGATTAGAACCTGCGACCGTAGCAGTCGCTCGGTTCCGGACTGCGCGCCTAGAACCGCGAGACCACCGCGGCCGGCGCAAAATATTATTAAAGCAGTTGGACCATTACGGAATTGCTGCGAGTAGCGCATAATTAGTTCACCTCCTACTGTAGAAACAGACAGAAAAAAGTAAGTACTCACAATGTTGAGAATGGCTGTGATGTGGGGCGTTGCCCGGGTTACAGTCAAGTGGGGGGTGCCTCAGGGAATAGTGTTGGGGCCACACCTGTTCCTTATTTACGTAAACGATACGCCCTCTAATATTATGGGTAACTCTAAAATATTTCTGTTTGCTGATGACACTAGCTTGGTATTAAAGGATTGTGCAACATCGGCCGGTTTCAAATATTGCATTTCATGACCTAAGTTCATGGCTTGTAGAAAATAAACTAACCATAAATCATCGTAAGACTCAGTTTTTAAAGTTTCTAACATACAATTCAAGAAAACCTGACATTTTAATTTCACAGAATAGGCATATGATTAGTGAAACTGAACAGTTCTAATTTCTAGGACTTCAGACAGACAGTAAACTGTTATGGAAATTCCACGTTCAGGACCTTGTTCAAAGACTTTGAAACCTGATTGTTAGGTATTTACAGAGGGCACAGGGTAAGGTTATGGTTGTGGATGGGGCCATAAACGGTTACTGTGACTTGCACAATCACACACACAACTTTATTTTTCTAAGAACCACTTATTTACCATTGGCTTAAAAGATAACAATTAAACAACACGGCTGAAGTCCTAATTAAGGAAAACTTGACATGGTTTCTGGGACGAAGGCCCAAAACTGCAGAGGAAATATGAGAGCGGGTGAATGCCTGGCTTAGAAACCAAAAGCAATTAAAAACGGAAAGTAAATTAAAAAAAGAAGAATCATGCAATGAAAACAATTAACGGCTGAAGGCCTAAATTACACGTCTGAAGGATAACTACACTCCTGGAAATGGAATAAAGAACACATTGACACCGGTGTGTCAGACCCACCATACTTGCTCCGGACCATGCGAGAGGGCTGTACAAGCAATGATCACACGCACGGCACAGCGCACACACCAGGAACCGCGGTGTTGGCCGTCGAATGGCGCTAGCTGCGCAGCATTTGTGCACCGCCGCCGTCAGTGTCAGCCAGTTTGCCGAGGCATACGGAGCTCCATCGCACTCTTTAACACTGGTAGCATGCCGCGACAGCGTGGACGTGAACCGTATGTGCAGTTGACGGACTTTGTGCGAGGGAGTATAGTGGGCATGCGGGAGGCCGGGTGGACGTACCGTCGAATTGCTCAACACGTGGGCCGTGAGGTCCCCGCAGTACATTGACGTTGTCGCCAGTGGTCGGCGGAAGGTGCACGTGCCCGTCGACCTGGGACTGGACCGCAGCGACGCACGGATGCACGCCAAGACCGTAGGATGCTACTGAGTGCGGTAGGGGACCGCACCGCCACTTCCCAGCAAATTAGGGACACTGTTGCTCCTGGGGTATCGGCGAGGGCCATTCGCAACCGTCTCCATGAAGCTGGGCTACGGTCCCGCACACAGTTAGGCCGTCTTCCGCTCACGCCCCAACATCTTGCAGCCCGCCTCCAGTGGTGTCGCCACAGGCGTGAATGGAGGGACGAATGGAGACGTGTCGTCTTCAGCGATGAGAGTCGCTTCTGCCTTGGTGCCAATGATGGTCGTATGCGTGTTTGGCGCCGTGCAGGTGAGCGCCACACTAAGGACGGCATACGACCGAGGCACACAGGGCCAACACCCGGCACCATGGTGTGGGCAGCGATCTCCTACACTGGCCGTACACCTCTGGTGATCGTCGAGGGGACACTAAATAGTGCACGGTACATCCAAACCGTCATCGAACCCATCGTTCTACCATTCGTAGACCGGCAAGGGAACTTGCTGTTCCAACAGGACAATGCACGTCCCCATGTATCCCGTGCCACCCAACGTGCTCTAGAAGGTGTAAGTCAACTACCCTGGCCAGCAAGATCTCCGGATCTGTCCCCCATTGAGCATGTTTGGGACTGGTTGAAGCGTCGTCTCACGCGGTCTGCACGTCCAGCACGAACGCTGGTCCAACTGAGGCGCCTAGTGGAAATGGCATTTCAAGCCGTTCCACAGGACTACATCCAGCATCTCTACGATCGTCTCCATGGGAGAATAGCAGCCTGCATTGCTGCGAAAGGTGGATATACACTGTACTAGTGCCGACATTGTGGATGCTCTGTTGCCTGTGTCTATGTGCCTGTGGTTCTGTCAGTGTGATCATGTGATGTATCTGACCCCAGGAATGTGTCAATAAAGTTTCCCCTTCCTGGGACAATGAATTCACGGTGTTCTTATTTCAATTTCCAGGAGTGTATAATCAATAATATGGCCACACAAATCAAGCAAATATTCAGTTTTTGTTACTTTTTATTCTTGATAATGTGATATGTTCTTCTACATACCGGCAGATAACATTGTTCTCAGTACAAGTGCATTACATTCAATCCCATTGTGGTGATTTCATGTTGTTTGACTTCATAAGTAGGTGTAGGGGCTAGGTTGAAATGACGGTTTCCTTCAAAAAACGTCACACTCTTATTTCAAAAATTACACTTAAAAGAAATCAACTACATCCAATGCCCTCCTTCAGTCAGTCTGAAGTAACACAATTCTCAGCAGTGAAATGGACATACCTCCACAGCTTCCTCATCGATTACAAAATGCAAGTACAATAAATTACGAAATGCGGCGTGATGAAACAAATTTACGAAATCCCCGTTAATCACACATGGGAAAGTAGTGCTGTGACATTAATGACATTAAGCGTCGATAAGACAAAAAAAATTCTCTTTTTAGATAGACAGCAACCTTATGCATTTATGAATACAGTAAATAAAAGTTGTTAGAACATGTTCCGATTGTTATAATATATCCCAATCAAATACATCAATCAACAACAATGGATACACTACAGTCATAAACTTAACACACCCCACTTTCCTAAGGCCAGTCACACCAAAGATTTTATGAATCACGACCAGAGACTTTGTGGACAGCAATTATGCCAGAGAGCGCTATTAGGCTTCACAATTCCGAACAGCCGACAGTTAGGACATTAGATTGCCCGATGGTATTCGCCGCTGTTGACGATACAGGGCCAGCAAAACGAACATGTCCGGCCAGAGCTCCAGTCGGGTGCATTCCGTTGAGGATCGCGTCAAGTTTCTAGCTCACGGCGAAAGACAAGAATTGTCATTCTGCAGCAGACAGCTGGCAGCCTCGTTTAGCAGCCTCCAGAGTCACACTGATCATAGCGCTCGAATGCACCGAGGACTGGACTGGTAATAGGTCTCTTATTCACTTAAGACGTTTAAAATAACTTACGCGGCGATATAAATCTCTGATGACTCAAAATTCAAAAGTGCACGTGGGACGTCTGATTAGGCGAGTTTTCGTGAGCATGTACACAAGACACTGTCAAACTGTCTCTTAAATATCAACTGCATTTCATGTGTGCACTAGCGTTGTATACAGCATACCTGATCATGGTGTCATAAGTAAAACTGGAGTTGTTAAAGAAGTATTTAATAGTAGCTCTTGGCTGTGGAATCATGGCGTTTCCTTATTTACTTACGAAACGAGAGGTACCAGCTACAGAATGTACAGGGTAATTCAGCTGCCCATAACCATCGGTTGTATGTAACCCACAACGCCTTTAAATAATACGCACGCGATTTTTTAATTCTGTTTTTCGTTAAGATGGTTCAGATGGCTCTGAGCACTATGGGACTCAACTGTTGTGGTCATTAGTCCCCTAGAACGTAGAACTACTTAAACCTAACTAACCTAAGGACATCACACACATCCATGCCCGAAGCAGGATTCGAACCTGCGACCGTAGCAGTCGGACGGTTCGGACTGCGCGCCTAGAACCGCGAGACCACCTGGCCGGCTTTCGTTAAGAGCAGGTCGGTAGTAGTTCAGAAAATATGAACAAGATCGCTTTGTAGTAGATGTAATACACACTACTGGACTTTAAAATTGCTACACCAAGAAGAAATGCAGATGATAAGGGTGTATTCATTGGACAAATACATCATACTAGAACTGACATGTGGTTACAAAAATGGTTCAAATGGCTCTGAGCACAATGACTCTGAGGTCATCAGTCGCCTAGAACTTAGAACTAATTAAACCAAACTAACCTAAGGACATCCATGCCCGAAGCAGAATTCATATGATTACATTTTCATGCAATTTGTCTGCACAGATCCTGAGAAATGAGTACCCAGAACAACCACCTCTGCCATAATAACGGCCTGGATACGCCTGGGCATTGGGTCAAACAGAGCTTGGATGGCGTGTACAGGTACAGCTGCCCATGCAGCTTCAGCACGATACCACAGTTCATCAGGAGTAGAGACTGGCGCATTGTGACGAGCTAGTTGCTCGGCCATCATTGACCAGACGTTTTCAGTTGGTGAGAGATTTTGAGAATGGGCTGGCCAGGCCAGCAGTCGAACATATTCTGTATCCAGAAAGGTCCGTACGGGACCTGCAACATGCGGTCGTGCATTATCCTGCTGAAATGTAGGGTTTCGCAGGGATCGAATGAAGGGTAAATCCACGGGTCGTAACACATCTGAAATGTAACGTCCACTGTTCAAAGTACCGTCAGTGCGAACAAGAGGTGACCGAAACGTGTAACCAATGGCATCCCATACTATCAAGTCGGGTGATACCCCAGTATGACGATGACGAATACACGCTTCCAATGTGCGTTCACCGCGATGTCACCAAACACGGATGCGACCATCATGATGCTGTAAACAGAACCTGGATTTACCCGAAAAAATGAAGTTTTGCCATTCGCGCACCCAGGTTCGTCGTTGAGTACACCATCGCAGGCGCTCCTGTGATACAGCGTCAAGGGTAACCGCAGCCATGGTCTCCGAGCTGATAGTCTATGCTGCTGCAAACGTCGTCGAACTGTTCGTGCAGATGGTTGTTGTCTTGGAAAAGTCCCCATCTGTTGACTCTGGGATCGATACGTGGTTGCACGATCCGTTACAGCCATGCGGATAAGATGCCTGTAATTTCGACTACTAGTGATACGAGGCCGTTAGGATCCAGCACGGCGTTCCGTATTACGCTCCTGAACCCACCGATTCCAGATTCTGCTAACAGTCATTGGGTATTGACCAACGCGAGCAACAATGTCGCGATACGATAAACCGCAATCGCGATAGGCTACAATCCGACCTTTATCAAAGTCGGAAACGTGATAGTACGCATTTGTCCTCCTTACTCGAGGCATCACACCAACGTTTAACCAGGGAACGCGGGTCAACTGCTATTTGTGGATGAGAAATCGGTTGTAAACTTTCCTTATTTCAGCACGTTGTAGGCTTCGCCACCGCCGCTAACCTTGTGTGAATGCCCTGAAAAGCAAATCATTTGCATATCACAGCATCTTCTTCCTGTCGGTTAAATTTCGCGCCTGTAGCACCTCATCTTCGTGGGGTAGCAATTTTAATGGCCAGAAGTGTGTTATCATTTTCAAAGAAAAGAATCACGCCTATGTAAAAAAAAACCTTATTACATATTGATTCTTATACAGTGTCAATCGCTCAGCAAAGACTGCGCTACAAAAACAACTCGACTGGAGATGACGTCACGCGTTACTACCTGTTTTTGTTCTCCTACTCTCACGTGATACAGAGGATATCTGACTTTAATGGACATGCCGACAAGGTTATTTCTTAAAGATTTAGTGGGCTACTCGGACCATTATCTATGTAATGCTACAACAGCATACCGGAAGATGGTGTCATGGCTAAAATTGCCGTTAATAAAGAAGTAATTATTAGCAGCTCTTGGCTGCGGAATTTTGCCGTTTCCTTTTATGAAACAAGGGGCACCATATTCAGAATATAAAGTGTAATTCAGCTGCCCATACTCGTTGGTTGTTTGTAACCCACTACTCCTTCAAATAATACACACACGATTTTTGCATTCTGTCGCTCGTTAAGAGTAGGTCATTAGTCGTACAGAAAAAATGAAGAGGATAGTTTTGTAGTAGATGTTATATAAAACTTCTACATCTACATCCATACTCCGCAAGCCACCTGACGGTGTGTGGCGGAGGGTACCCTGAGTACCTCTATCGGTTCTCCCTTCTACTCCAGTCACGTATTGTTCGTGGAAAGAAGGATTGTCGGTAAGCCTCTGTGTGGGCTCTAATCTCTCTGATTTTATCCTCATGGTCTCTTCGTGAGATGTGCGTAGGAGGGAGCAATATACTGCTTGACCCTTCGGTGAAGGTATGTTCTCGAAACTTTAACAAAAGCCCGTCCGAGCTACTGAGCATCATTTCTGCAGAGTCTTCCACTGGAGTTTATCTATCATCTCCGTAATGCTTTCGCGATTACTAAATGATCCTGTAACGAAGCGCGCTGCTCTCCGTTGGATCTTCTCTATCTATTCTATCAACCCTATCTAGTACGGATCCCACACTGCTGAGCAGTATTCAACCAGTGGGTGAACAAGCGGGCAAGTGCGAAAGGCAAAGGTCCCGAGTTGAGTCTCGGTCCGGCACACAGCTTTATTCTGCGAGGAAGTTTCATATCACCGCACACTCCGCTGCAGAGTGAAAATCTCATTCTGGAGATGTAATATAGTTAAATTATGTTCTGGGCTACGTTTTCGATGGATGCATTGGTTTCTGAGTTATAAGGAAAAACACACTTGAATGCCACTTTGATATGTTTTGCTTCAATATTTCGAAAACTACGGCCTGTGCCGAAAATATATAGCATTCCAAAATTTAAGTCCTTTAAAGTTCCTACAAAAAGGTCCTGTTTACTTTTATTTTTGTAGGACTAAAATTTTATACGAAGCGAGTGAGAGAATTTGAAACTCGGGCGCGCAGTATTTAAAGGTGTAGCAGGTTGCATAAAATCGAGCGGTAGGGGCTACTGAATCATCCTCCATTTTTAATTCTATGATGGTGGAAATTAATAGTTGATAACCATACTCTGATTCATTGCAAAGTATGTGCTGTACAAAACAGAAGAGTGTTGTTTACAGTGGAAGGGGTAATCTGACTGTATGGTATGGTGACTAAGCTACGAGTTACGAGCAGGACAGAAGCCGGGAAGAAGTCGCCGTGGGGGCTGGCAGACGGAGCAACAGGCGACCCCGGGCGCGCGCTCCTGTGCCCACAGTATCCATTATTCAGCGGCGCTCACTCAGACTCGCTAAATAACTCAGCCGTGGCGGCCCGACCGCCGCTAAATTACCGAGGCGGCCGCGACGCGATATTGCTGCCCGGTAGTTAATTGGCAGCGCGTTGCGCAGAGCCGCGGACAGACGCCGTCTTCTCCGCTCTTCGGCCGCAGGTGTGGGAGCCGGCACCACACGCGGCCTGCCGGCCCGTGAAACAATATTATCTCGATAAACGCGCGGCTCCGTCTCCAGCAGCACCCCTGCTTCCAGCGATGGAGGAAGCACCGAAGGCCACCTGTATTTCTGCGCCCACCATTGGCTGTTGTGGCATTTCTCCTCTTATAACTGCGAAAAGTAAGATCTTCTGGGTTTTTTTGTAAGCCCAGTGCCAGTGATTCTTAAAAAAACACCATTCAGATTGACTCCTATTAACGCATATAAACCTCCGAAGTGCCATAGATGACGTTGGGGCTAGTAATTTGATACAGGACAAACGGTTCAAATGGCTCTGAGCACTATGGGACCTAACGTATGAGGTCATCCGTCCCCTACAACTTAGAACTACTTAGACCTAACTAACCTAACGAGATCACACACATACATGCCCGAGGCAAGATTCGAACCGGCGACCGTAGCGGTCGCGCGGTTCCAGACTGTGGCTGGCCGGAGTGGCCGCGCGGTTCTGGGCGCTACAGTCTGGAGCCGAGCGACCGCTACAGTAGCAGGTTAGAATCCTGCCTCAGGCATGGATGTGTGTGATGTCCTTAGGTTAGTTAGGTTTAATTAGTTCTAAATTCTAGGCGACTTATGACCTCAGAAGTTAAGTTGCATAGTGCTCAGAGCCGATCCAGACTGATGCATCTGGAAATGCTTGGCCACAGCGGCCGGCAATACAGGACAAATGGACCTCAGATGTCAGGGAAAACCCCAAAAGTGGATGATAAATGTTGAACATGTGACATCAATACACGTACTTAGCCGCACATGCAATGGTTAAACTTATCGGTCTGGCGCACCTGATCATCCCAAACGAAGTGTTCTAGTCGAAGTCAGTGTGAATAAGCGGGAAGCAGTCTTGATCGCATAAATTTTTTAATATGGTGACATGTTTCGATCTTATTATAAGATCATCTTCAGACCACAGATGACTGCCGGAGGTGGTGGCGCATGGCAATCCTGGTGATACACCACCAGCCACAAGCAAGAGGGTTGACATTTGCCACCATCTCCGGCAGTCATCCGTGGTCTGAAGATGATCTTATAATAAGATTGAAACCGGTGACCACATTAAAAAAATTATGCGATCAAGACTGCTTCCCGTTTATTTACATTAATTATAGATCGCTTTTTCCTATAATAAGACCCTGTTCTCTAAAATGTTGAAGTCAGTGTGGTTCTGCGCTGACGTATGTGACCTGTGCGCGTGGAGTTCAGGGGCAGAGGCATGCGTCTAGCAGGCAGTAGTTTTTTTCTTTGCGTGAGAGATTTACGTCTTTACACCGAGATATTCATTTATTTACCACTCTCGTCCTTCGATAATTTACTGCAAAACACAGTGCACCAAAAAATACCGTGGTTTGTCATAGGTAAATGAGGATATGCTTCCGAAATGCGTCATTAGCAGTGAATCACATACGTTTTCTTTACTACTTAATAACCGTAAGCAAAGGTAAAAAGGAAGGAAAGGAGAGAAACACAAAATAGATACAACTTCAACTTCATTTCAGACAGGAAATTAATTTTCGATTTCTGCATTTACAACAGGTCACATTTAGAAAATGTGTTTGAAATTTTCACCGTTTGCTTGAATGCAAGTATCGCGTCACTCAGTTATCCCTTCACTCACGTACGCGAAAATACCCTCCGTATTTCTAGTGTGACATCACATGTTCACCATCGGGGCCCATGAGACATACGGACCTCTCAACGAACCTGTGACGTCACACTAGTCGGCTTGTCTGTCACATTTAGCGAACGTTCAGCTTCGTGTAGACCTCATGGGAAACAATATGTAATTGAAGAGGTACCCAGTACAGGTCTTAACTTTGCCATGTGCTTGCATGCATTAAAACGCGCAGTGAAGTATTATTAAACTCGTCTACAGTAGTTACTCACTTCCCGCCGGAGACGGCTGCTGGCACTCGTAAGACCTGTAGTGTCACGTGTTGTGACATACGTTCCACGGGCAGTCTTGCTCTTAGACCTGTTCCAACATTCGTTAACCACCCTTGTGGTATTTCTCGACGTTTGAGGACCCATGTTTCTTTTATTTTATTGCGAATAGACCATGTGAGGCAAACGTTCCAATTACAATTCTTCGTTCTTTGTTCTTTTCTTCTCTTTCAGTTTGCCTTCATCTGTTCACTGTGTTTCTTCTTTCTGGCTTCAGACCTTTTTGGACAAGTCTTTTTAGCTACCCCGCCTGGGAATCCTTGCATTATCGATACTTTTTGCCGAAAGGCTTCTCTGTTCTTTATAGCTTTTATTTTTATACTGTTTCTTTCTAAATCGTTTTTTTACTTGGTTAACCCAGCTTGTTGTGGACTTCTTACACCACAAAAGTAGAGACCCGTTAATTCGAACCGGACCTCGTTCGGATTACCGATTTGTTCGGATTAGCAGGAATTACGGTGATGAGTTTCTAGAATGAAGTATCCAAGCAGATAAGTAGGTATACCATGGTAAAAAATGGGAACAAGTGTGGGAACAATGGTTCACTCTCACTTCCTGCCATTTTAGTTGTGCATTCTTGAGACCTTTGTAGTGTCTGAGGTCAGTGCACTGCCAGTTGGCTCGCAAATCACTTGGTTATGTTAGTTACCGATCGATGACACACTTAACATTTTTATTCATTCAGGTGCAGTAGTGTCCGTACTTCCGTCATGAGTAAACGGAAACATACAACGTTAACTCTAAAAAAAAAAAAAAAGGCTGAATGCTTTGAAGCGAATAGGCAATGGTGAGTATTTATATAAACTGGCAACGGAACTGGGTGTTGGTAAAGCAACCATTTGTGATTGGAAGAAGAACCGAGTGAAGCTTGAACAGTCCTGTGTGTGCAACGTCTTCGGGGAAAACACTCGAAATTCGGCAGACTTTGAAACAGTCCTAACACGATAAAGTGGATGAAGCTTTTCTTTTTTTTTTTTGGTTTACGCCGGAAGGGGAAAGGGGAATTCCTTTGCATGGAGCATTGCTTCAGGAGAAGGCTATTTACCCGAACAAGTTAATAAATGGTGATGAGTCTATTAGTATGAGTACAGGTTGGTGGGACAGATTCGAAAAACGTCATGGAATCTGTCAGGTAGCAATTGCTGGAGAGAAGCTTTCTTCTGACCGTGATGCAACGAATGAATACATGGGTGTGTTTGAAACATGATAAAAGAGGGAAAGAATTCTCCCCAACAAATTTATAATGCCCTTAATTTCAGGGCCTTGACAAGAAGAAGTCTGGCATCGAAAGCAGAAGACCATGCTCCTGGCTTTACGATGCGGAAAGATCGTGTGAATTTATTAGCGTGCAGCAACGCTGATGGTAATCACAAGCTGCCTTTAATGCTGATTGGAAAAATCTGCTAGATCCAGAGCTTTTAAAAACTTCATGAAGTCCCTGCCCGTATGTTATCGCAACGAGAAAAAAGGCGTGGATGGGTGGTAAGGCGTTCCAAGAATGGTTTCACGGTGTTTGATCTCTCTGTTCGACATTTTTCTAAGGAAAATCATTTGTCTCCCCGTGAAATCCTTTTGATTCATAACGCGCCATCTCACCCTAGCACTGAGGAATTATGTTATGGGGAAATTGTGGCGAAGTTTTTGACGCCGAATGTTGCACCACTTCTACAGCTGATGGACCAGGGTGTACTGCAAACATTAAAACTGATTTAGATAATTTTTTAAGGATGCTGTTGCAAGGTGAGAGCATTTCTTTAGTGGACAAAATAAAACAGACCTATGTGAAGGATGTTGTCTATTGGGCCGCTCAGTCATGGCAGAATATATCAGAAAATACTCTGAGAAAATAGTCGAGAAAACTGTGGACATCTCTTGAATTTCAGGACAACCTAGTTGAAAATGAAGAGGAAAATCTACTAAAAATGAAACAGGCAATTAATGGATATGAAGAAGCTAGTGAAGGAGACGTAGATGATTGGATGGCAGCGGATGGGCCATGTGTGGAGAACCTTAATGACGCTGACTTAGTTTCTGGTGTGAATAATGACCAGGGAAAAGTGGACTGCTGTGACGGGAGTGACAATTAGCCTAAAAGCGACAAAGGAGAGCTGGTGCCACACAGTGACGCAGCAGAAGCCATTCACCTATAGCTACGTTATTTCGAGCAACAGTACACTGCTTCATCTGCTGCTTTGATGTTTATGAGACGATGGCGCAACTATGCGTCGTATAACAGACTGTCTTCATTACACCAAAAATCAATGATAATGACAATGTCATCTAAAAAGTAGGGATTAAATGTCCGCTTTATTTTAGTAAGTTTGATATCTTTCCTTTCGTTGTTATGAAATGTTTATATCTAATGCTTTATTTTCAATTTTTCTAATACATGTTTAATGTACTGTGTACATTAAAACAGAGTGTATGTACAGCAGTTTACCGCACAGCTTTCCATGTTTAAGACTAACATTTTTCATGTTCGGATTAACCGACTGTTCGGATTACCGGGATTCGGATTAGCCTGACTGCTGTCATTGTAAATCTTAATATTTAATCTACTGTCTCGCATTTTAAATATATGTCCAAAATGCAAGAGTCTTCTTTTCCTCATTAGCTTTGAAACATTTTCTATGTTTTGATATATTACAGCATTAGTTCGTAATTTCCAACTTTCTGCTGGTCCCAATATTTTCCTTGTAATTCTCCCTTACGTTACCTCTAATTTATCTAAATTATAGTTTAATCCAGGTATTAGCTTGTATGTTGGCATTCTGTCTTCGTTACTGTGTTCTAATGCCTTACTTTTATATTTTTGTACTGACACATTGTATTGTAGAGGTCTTTGGTGATAACACATCCTCTCCCCACGCAACCTTTACTCTATTGCAGACGTTTCCAAAGCATTTAATTGGCTTATGTCACCTAGATACTTAAATTTTCCTACTCTCCCTATTTGTCCAATATCTGTTTTCTGAAATTTTGAAGCATCCTTAACGTCTTTACAAAATTTGTTTTCTCTGCAGAAATTCTGAAGTCAGTTCTGCCGGATTTTTCTTTTGGGGGATTTATTTGTATTGTAGCAGATGATACAATTGGGGAAAGGCCGTCACCTTGTCAGTAAGCCTGTTTATTTTTTGAAAGACTAGAAATTTGTCCCATAAATTTTACTTTACGGACTGTACCTGTAGGTGTTTCACGGAATCGGTTTACCATGTTATACATTACGCCGATTTCTCGAACTACTTCATATACACATAAAATTTTTTTTCCATAACCTCATTTCCGAGAGTTCCGGAACCTGTACAGAAAATTGGAATAGATATCAACATAAACATCATTTCCACCCTTTTTATTCGTCATGAAAACCACACAGTGCATGTTGCACCACCATACAGCAAGACCTTCAGAGGTGATGGTCCACACCGGTTCCTCTAATAAAACAGCTCTTTGCAATCCATCCCGGACATGTTAGATAGCGTTCATGTCTGGAGAATATGCTGGTCACTATAGTCGAGCGATGTTGTTATCCTGAAGGAAGTCATTCAGAAGATGTGCACGATGTGTGTGCGAATTGTCGTCCATGATGACGAATGCCTCACCAATATCTCACGGATTTGGTTGCACTACCTGTCGGTGGATGGCACTCATGTATCGTACAGTCGTTATGGAACTTTCCATGACCACTAGCAGCGTACGTCGGCCTCACGTAATGCCACCTCAAGACAGCAGGGGACCTCCTCGTTGCTGCCCTCGCTGGACAATAAGTCTAAGGCGTTCAGCCTGACCGGGTTGCCTCCAAACATGTCTCCGACGATTGTCTGGTGTGAGGTATATGCAACACTCATCTGTGAAAAGAACGTAATGCCATACAGAGAACCGACTCGTGGCGATAACATATTAGAACTTCTGGTGACAAACAGACCCGAACTATTTGAAACAGTTAACGCAGAACAGGTAATCAGCGATCATAAAGCGGTTACTGCATTGATGATTTTAGCCATAAATAGATATATTAAAAAGGACTGGACGATTTTTCTGTCTAGCAAAAGTGACAAAAAGCAGATTTCAGAGTACTTGACGGCTCAACACAAAAGTTTTATCTCAAGTACAGATAGTGTTGAGGATCAGTGGACAAAGTTCAAAACCATCGTACAATGTGCGTTAGATGAGTATGTGCAAGCAAGATCGTAAGAGATGGAAAAGAGCCAACGTGGTACAACAACCGAGTAATAAAACTGCTGCGGAAGCAAAGGGAACTTCACAGCAAACATAAACATAGCCAAAACCTTGCAGACAAACAAAAATTACGTGAAGCGAAATGTAGTGTGAGGAGGGCTATGCGAGAGGCGTTCAATGAATTCGATAGTAAAGTAATATGTTGACTTGGCAGAAAATCGTAAGAAATTTTGGGCTTATGTCAAATCGCTAGGTGGATCAAAACAAAATGTCCTGACACTCTGTGACCAAATTGGTACTGAAACAGAGGATGACAGACTACACGCCGAAATACTAAATGTCTTTTTCCAAAGCTGTTTCACAGAATAAGACTGAACTGTAGTTCCTTCTCTAGATTGTCCCATAGATGACAAAATGGTAGATATCGAAATAGACGACAGAGGGATAGAGAAACAATTAAGATCGCCCAAAAAAGGAAAGACCGCTGAACCTGATGGGATACCAGTTCGATTTTACACAGAGTACGCGAAGGAACTTGCCCCATTCTTGCAGCGTTGTACCGAAGGTCTCTAGAAGAGCGTAGCGTTCCAATGGATTGGAAAAGGGCACAGGTCATCCAAGTTTTCAAGAAGGGAAATCGAACAGATGTACAGAACTCTAACGTCGCTCAGTTGTAGAATTTTGGAACACGTATTATGTTCGAGTATAATGACTTTTCTGAAGTCTAGAAATCTACTCTGTAGAAATCAGCATGGGTTTCGAAAAAGACGGTCGAGTGAAACCCAGCTCACGCTATTCGTCAACGAGAGTCAGAAGGCCATAGACACGGGTTCACAGGTGGATGCCACGTTTCTTGACTTCAGCAACGCGTTCGATACAGTTCCCCACAGTCGTTTAATGAACAAAGTAAGAGCATATGGACTATCAGACCAATTGTGTGATTGGATTGTAGAGTTCCTAAATAACAGAAGGCAGCATGTCGTTCTCAATGGAGAGAAGTCTTCCGAAGTAAGAGTGATTTCAGGTGTGCCGCAGGGGAGTGTCGTAGGACCGTTGCTATTCACAATATACGTAAATGACCTTGTAGATGACATCGAAAGTTCACTGAGGCTTTTTGCGGATGACGCTGTGGTATATCGAGAGGTTGTAACAATGGAAAATTGTATTGAAATGCAAGAGGATCAGCAGCGAATTGACGCATCTCAATGTAGACAAGTGTTATGTGCTGCGAATACATAGAAAGAAAGATCCCTTATCATTTAGCTAGAATATAGCAGGTTAGTAACTGGAAGCAGTTAATGCCATAAATTATCTGGGAGTACGCATTAGGAGTGATTTAAAATGGAATGATCATATAAAGTTAATCGTCGGTAAAGCAGATGGCTGACTGAGATTCATTGGAAGAATCCTAAATAAATGCAATCCGAAAACAAAGGAAGTAGGTTACAGTACGCTTGTTCGTGCGCTGCTTGAATACTACTCAGCAGTGTGGGATCCGTACCAGACAGGGTTGATAGAAGAGATAGAGAATATCCAACGGAGAGCAGCGCACTTCGTTACAGGATCATTTAGTAATCGCGAAAGCGTTACGGAGATGAAAGATAAACTCCAGTGGAAGACTCTGCAGAAGAGACGCTCAGTAGCTCGGTACGGGCTTTTGTTGAAGTGTCGAGAACATACCTTCACCGAAGGTTCAAGCAGTATATTGCTCCCTCCTACGTATATCTCGCGAAGAGACCATGAGGATAAAATCAGAGAGATTAGAGCCCACACAGAGACATACCGACAATCCTTCTTTCCACGAACAATACGTGAATGGAATAGAAGTGAGAACCGATAGAGGTACTAAAGGTACCCTCCACACACCGTCATGTGGCTTGTGGAGAATGGATGTAGATGTAGATGTAGAATCCTGAGTGGTCCATCCGGTATGTTTTTGGACCCATCTGTACAGCGCTGCATGGTGTCGTGTTTGCAAAGATGGAACTCGCCACGGACGTCGGGAGCGTAGTTGAGCATTATGCAGCCTAATGCGCACAGTTTGTGTCGTAACACGGCGTCCTGTGGCTTGACTAAAAGCATTATTCAACTTGATGGAGCTGATGTCAGGGTTCCTCCAAGCCATAGCTCGTAGGCAGTGGTCATCCACTGCAGTAGTAGCCCTTGGGCGGCCTGAGCGTGGCATGTTGAGAGCCCTTCCTTGCACAAAGCGACAATGAGGACGCGAGCGAACCGCGGTGTTGAACCACAGACAACACAAGCCGTTTACCTGGTTCCTGGAGGAATGACCGGAACCAATCGGTTGTTGCATCCGCTCCGTGTAACGGGCGCTGCTCATGCATGGTTGTTTTGGGTGGGTTTAGTGACGTCTCAGAACAGTCAAAGGGACAGTGTCTTTGACACAAAATCCACAGTCAACGTCTACATTCAGGAGTTATGTGTGTATATGGTTTCTCTGTAAAAGTATTAATGAATTCCACAAACGTGGCTAGAATATTTTTTCAATCAATTAATCCCTTATACGTTGTAATGAATTACTTGTCTCCACTTTATCTACGTTGCCACGGTGATTTTTAAACGATTACCCTGAGTATGTCCACATTTCCTCAAACATATTTCACCACAACTGATGTACTTCTACACTCCTGGAAATGGAAAAAAGAACACATTGACACCGGTGTGTCAGACCCACCATACTTGCTCCGGACACTGCGAGAAGGCTGTACAAGCAATGATCACACGCACGGCACAGCGGAAACACCAGGAACCGCGGTGTTGGCCGTCGAATGGCGCTAGCTGCGCAGCATTTGTGCACCGCCGCCGTCAGTGTCAGCCAGTTTGCCGTGGCATACGGAGCTCCATCGTAGTCTTTAACACTGGTAGCATGCCGCGACAGCGTGGACGTGAACCGTATGTGCAGTTGACGGACTTTGAGCGAGGGCGTATAGTGGGCATGCGGGAGGCCGGGTGGACGTACCGCCGAATTGCTCAACACGTGGGGAGTGTGGTTTCCACAGTACATCGATGTTGTCGCCAGTGGTCGGCGGAAGGTGCACGTGCCCGTCGACCTGGGACCGGACCGCAGCGACGCACGGATGCACGCCAAGACCGTAGGATCCTACGCAGTGCCGTAGCGGACCGCACCGCCACTTCCCAGCAAATTAGGGACACTGTTGCTCCTGGGGTATCGGCGAGGACCATTCGCAACCCTCCATGAAGCTGGGCTACGGTCCCTCACACCGTTAGGTCGTCTTCCGCTCACGCCCCAACATCGTGCAGCCCGCCTCCAGTGGTGTCGCCACAGGCGTGAATGGAGGGACGAATGGAGACGTGTCGTCTTCAGCGATGAGAGTCGCTTCTGCCTTGGTGCCAATGATGGTCGTATGCGTGTTTGGCGCCGTGTAGGTGAGCGCCACAATCAGGACTGCATACGACCGAGGCACACAGGGCCAACACCCGGCATCATGGTGTGGGGAGCGATCTCCTACACTGGCCGTACACCTCTGGTGATCGTCGATGGGACACTGAATAGTGCTCGGTACATCCAAACCGTCATCAAACCCATCGTTCTACCATTCCTAGACTGGTAAGGGAAATTGCTGTTCCAACAGGACAATGCACGTCCGCATGTATCCCGTGCCACCCAACGTGCTCTAGAAGGTGTAAGTCAACTACCCTGGCCAGCAAGATCTCCGGATCTGTCCCCCATTGAGCATGTTTGGGACTGGATGAAGCGTCGTCTCACGCGGTCTGCACGTCCAGCACGAACGCTGGTCCAACTGAGGCGCCAGGTGGAAATGGCATGGCAAGCCGTTCCACAGGACTACATCCAGCATCTCTACGATCGTCTCCATGGGAGAATAGCAGCCTGCATTGCTGCGAAAGGTGGATATTCACTGTACTAGTGCCGACATTGTACATGCTGTGTTGCCTGTGTCTATGTGCCTGTGGTTCTGTCAGTGTGATCATGTGATATATCTGACCCCAGGAATGTGTCAATAAAGTTTCCCCTTCCTGGGACAATGAATTCACGGTGTTCTTATTTCAATTTCCAGGAGAGTATATACATCCATATATGCACGTATACTCCGAAAGCTAAACTACGTTTTGGTATGTGTCGGAGAGTATTTCTCATGATCTGTCAGAGTGCGCAGGGTCAATAATGTGTATGGGACTATACAGTTGCTGTAGTCGCGTGTATGTGTGTACCCACCTTGACCAGAGGGCGTACACCGACTGCAGCGGAGAGGCCGTGCTTTTCAAGGGAGTCATGTTCTGCAGAAAGTGCGGAAAATGTCTCCGCTAATTGATTAGATGCACTACCTGGACATTTCACTCCCTGTTGTGTCGGAGCGGGAAGCTTCTACTTCGGACCTTTCTTTCTGATGCTTTTACTGCAGTCCTGGCAGGGTTGTTAATTTCGGGAAGCGTCTTAAGAAGGAAGTACATAAGAGTGCATTAACAGAGGCACACCACACCGTCGATTGTTGTTGTTGTTTTTGTGGTCTTCAGTCCAGATACTGGTTTCAAGCAGCTCTCGATGCTACTCTTCCTGTACAAGGTTCTTCATCTCCGAGTAACAACCTAAACCTACATCCTTCTTAATCTGTTTTGTGTACTGATGCCTTGGTCTTCCTCTTTTTTACCCTCCACGCTTCCCTCCAATACTAAATTGATGATCCCTTGATGCCTCTGAACGTGACCTACAAACAGGTTTCTTCTTCTAGTCGGTTGTGAAATCATAGCAGGACGGTCACAGAGGAAAACTAATTTCATCATAACGTTATATGAAACGTTGTTCTTCTGGATGTCTTTGAATTCGAACTATTGCTGTCTCTGACAATGGATATTTCGTGTATGAGGCTACCAGTGTCATTTATTCTGAGTGATAACACGTGCTGTGTAGGATGATATCTGTGTTATGATATTGTGTTTGCTTTTCATTATTACCTCAGCGGTGGATTGCTGTTTTAATATAACCATTTCATATGAACATACGCACCTTTTACGGTGTGAAAGTCTCATTCCGAAAGCATCCCCACAATATTGCTAAGCGATGACTCCGCAGTATCTTTTCTTCCAGGGGTGTTACTCTGTCAAGTTCTGCCGGAGCGCATCTGTGAAGTCTGGAAAGAACGAAAAGAGGTACTAGTAGAAGTAAAGCTATGTGGGCGGGTCCTGAGTGATGAATATGTATATTTGGTACAGCACTTGCCGGCAAAAGTCAAAGGTCTGGAGTTACAGTCTCGGTCTGTAACACAGTTTTAATCTGCCAGAATGTTTTGGATCTGTGTACATTCCGCAGCAGTGGGAAAATCTCATTTTGGATAGGTGGCTATTGCTTTTTTTCTTCTTAAGTTATATTGATAAGGGTAATGCCCAGGCAGAGCATAGGTTAAAACGCTTAAATATTAACTACCTAGTTTCTATTCTGCTGTAATTGTATATCTTGACATTTTTGACGAGTATGTTTGTGCATCTAGTGTGCTTTTTGTGGCAAGTTTTGATTTGTGTTTAAATCTGATATGTTAATGATCTAATTGCTGGCTTTACTTCTGTTGCTTTCTGTCTATTAGAGTAATCAATTATTTTTTATCTATCCGTTTGTAGTCACTCCAAGGCGCCACTCTACTGGCTATGCCAACACCAGTGAATCGAAAGTATACTTCAGTTTGTACTTCGAAACATGTGTGATTGATTGTATACCTAGTTAAAGGTTATTGTATACCTAGTTAAAGGTTATTGTTGTTTGATAGTTCCACTGATATTTTGAAGTAATGGTAGTCAATCAGTTCAGCTAGCTGTATGTTGTTCGTGTTGTTAATGCCTGGATATTTAGTTTTCGCAGTTGAAACCATTAAATGATCTCATGATGAAATGTATAAATAAGTCTGCAAAAGAATGTTACATTTGCCATTTATTTAAATAAAAACTTTGTGTTAATACCCTGGTTAAGATGATCCCTGGCGCCTTACCACTTCCTTATTCCTCTTCCCCCTCCAGTCTATCATCTCTAAGTGTGATCTTTTCTGCCCCTCCTTGTTTCATTCGCGAATAGCGTGTGGGAAGGTTGATTCCTCGGAAGCTTCCGTATGACCTCTAGTTTCACTCGCGAAAAGTTTGTGGGGAGAAGTAAAATGTTAATCAGCTCTTGGAATTGCAACAGGAAACCCTTTCACAAAGCATCTGTTCTCCTACTTCAGTCACCTGATACGCTCTATCATTTTATTCCCCTGTGGTGGGGTATTAATGTACTTCCCATTCTATACTCTCTTCGGGCATCATTTCAGCAACTGTTTCTCATAAATGCTTTCTATACGTTTGACTGAAACAGGAAGTGATTAATTACGTTTATATTCTTACCCGAGCATTTGGCATATAAATTTATATGTTCTTGATGTTAGAGGCGATGACGTTCTTTTCTTGACACACAATACGCCCTACTGTTTTCGCCATGATAGACGTAGTACATTTTACCACCCTGTTGTCTTGTGTCCTCTTTTTTGACTTATTATTAGCTACATAAACAGGTCCCCAGTGGTGGTAAGAGCAAACGTTTTGAAACATTCCATACAGTGGTGTCAGTTCATGTCTTAGGAATCAAAGACTGCAGCCATTCATTGTGGCACGCATTCGTCTGCTAGTAACTGACGAGAAAGTATTTTGGAATTTCGCGTGATGGTGTATGGCTTTAAACATAGTAATTTAGTACAGACTGGCTTGATACCGCAATTGTTAAAGTCTGACCTAAAATGCAAAAGTTTGTGGGTTTGAATCTTGTGGAGTGCTATGAACTTTTATTTTATTTTTAAGGCTTTATCGGAACGACTTTGATCATTACTTTTATTCGTTAACAGGTTTCAATGTAATTTGTTTTTATACCTATGTCTCGTCGTAATGGTCATTGTATGATACATTATCTGATCTGATTATTCTTCATTACTTTTACTCGTTCACTGGTTTAAAAGTAATTTGTTTCTATACCTGTCCCACGTAGATTAAAACTGAAGAAACTGCAAAAAGGAGGGAACCTAAGGAGATATGACCTGGATAAACTGAAAGAACCAGAGGTTGTACAGAGTTTCAGGGAGAGCGTAAGGGAACAATTGACAGGAATGGGGGAAACAAATACAGTAGAAGCTGAATAAAGGGTAGCTTTGAGGGATGAAGTAGTGAAGGCAGCAGATAATCAAGTAGGTAAAAAGACGAGGGATAGTAGAAATCCTTGGGTAACAGAAGAAATATTGAATTTAACTGATGAAAGGAGAAAATATAAAAATGCAGTAAATGAAGCAGGCAAAAAGGAATACAAACGTCTCAAAAATGATATCGACAGGAAGTGCAAAATGGCTAAGCAGGAATGGCTAGAGGACAAATGTAAGGATGTAGAGGCTTATCTCTCTAGGGGTAAGATAGATACAGCCTACAGGAAAATTAAAGAGACTTTGGAGATACGAGAACCACTTGTATGAACATCAAGAGCTCAGATGGAAACCCAGTTCTAAGCAAAGAAGGGAAAGCAGAAAGGTGGAAGGAGTATATAGAGGGTCTATACAAGGGCGATGTATTTGAGGACAATATTATGGAAATAGAAGAGGATGTGGATGTAGATGAAATGGGAAATACGATACTGCGTGAAGAGTCTGACAGAGCACTGAAAGACCTAAATCGAAACAAGGGCCCCGGAGTAGACAACATTCCATTGGAACTACTGACGACCTTGGGAGAGCCAGTCCTGACAAAACTCTACCATCTGGTGAACAAGATGTATGAAACAGGCGAAATACCCGCAGACTTCAAGAAGAATATAATAATTCCAATCCCAAAGAAAGCAGGTGTTGGCAGATGTGAAAATTACCGAACAATCAGTTTAATAAGCCACAGCTGCAAAATCCTAACACGAATTCTTTACAGACGAATGGAAAAAACTGGTAGAAGCCGACCTCGGGGAAGATCAGTTTGGATTCCGTAGAGACATTGGAACACGTGTGGCAATACTGACAATACGACTTATCTTAGAAGAAAGATTAAGGAAAGGCAAACCTACGTTTCTAGCATTCGTAGACTTAGAGAAAGCTTTTGACAATGTTGACTGGAATACTCTCTTTCAAATTCTAAAGGTGTCAGGGGTAAAATACAGGGAGCGAAATGCTTTTTACAGTTTGTACAGAAATCAGATGGCAGTTATAAGAGTCGAGGGGCATGAAAGGGAAGCAGTGGTTGGGAAGGGAGTGAGACAGGGTTGTAGCCTATCCCCGATGTTATTCAATCTGTATATTGAGCAAGCAGTAAAGAAAACAAAAGAAAAATTCGGGGTAGGTATTAAAATCCATGGAGAAGAAATAAAAACTTTGAGATTCACCGATGACATCGTAATTCTGTCAGTGATAGCAAAGGACTTGGAAAAGCCGTTGAATGGAATGGATAGTGTCTTGAAAGGAGGATATAAGATGAACATCAACAAAAGCAAAACGAGGATAATGGAATGTAGTCGAATTAAGTCGGGTGCTGCTGAGGGAATTAGATTGGAAAATGAGACACTTAAAGTAGTAAAGGAGTTTTGCTATTTGGGGAGCAAAATAACTGATGATGGTCGAAGTAGAGAGGACATAAAATGTAGACTGGCAATGTGAAGGTGGTGGTGGTGGTTAGTGGTTAACGTCCCGTCGACAATGAGGTCATTAGAGACGGAGCGCAAGCTCGGGTTAGGGAAGGATTGGGAAGGAAATCGGCCGTGCCCTTTCAAAGGAACCATCCCGGCATTTGCCTGAAACGATTTAGGGAAATCACAATGGGAAGGAAAGCGTTTCTGAAGAAGAGAAATTTGTTAACATCGAGTATAGATATGTTAGGAAGTCATTTCTGAAAGTATTTGTATGGAGTGTAGCCATGTATGGAAGTGAAACATGGACGATAAATATTTTGGACAAGAAGAGAATAGAAGCTTTCGAAATGTGGTGCTACAGAAGAATGCTGAAGATTAGATGGGTAGACCACATAACTAATGAGGAAGTATTGAATAGGATGGGGGAGAAGAGAAGTTTGTGGCACATCTTGTCCAGAAGAGGGGATCGGTTGGTAGGACATGTTCTGATGCATCAAGGAATCACCAATTTAGTATTGGAGGGCAGTGTGGAGTGTAAAAATCGTAGAGGGAGACGAAGAGATGAATACACTAAGCAGATTCAGGAGGATGTAGGTTGCAGTAGGTACTGGGAGATGAAGAAGCTTGCACAGGATAGAGTAGCATGGAGAGCTGCATCAAACCAGTCTCAGGACTGAAGACCACAACAACAACCTGTCTCACGTCGTATTGGTAATTGTATGAAATACATTATCAGATCTGATATTTCTTCCTCTCATTCCGTAGTAAACGTAAACATGGTCAGTAGTAGACTGTAATGCTTCGTTTCTTTAATCGTGCGACTAGCCAGTTTCGACCAAGCGTCATTGTCATGCACATTTGAAAACTCTGTATTTCATGTCATTTTCAAATCACTCTAAATTAATAGTAAAAAAATCCGTAAGATTGATTTGAAAATGGCATGACATACAGATATTACAAATATGTTTGACAAAGACGCTTAGTCGAAATTAGCTAATAGCACGATTAAATAAACATCGCATTCCATCCTACTTCTGAGCATGTTTACGTTTATTAAGCGTCTGGAGGCTGTGGATCCCCACAAATACAAAATTTTAAGTCTTTTTCCAATTGGAATCCTTGTTCGTTTGATTTTGATTGTTGTGGTGTATTACCTTCGATTTAATTTCTTTTATCATCTTACATTTTAGTGTATGTTACTGCATTCATTACTTCTCTTTCTCATTTATTTGTATTTCTTTTTACGTATAATCCCAGCATTCGTTTCGTATCATCAGAGTGCAATAAGAATTAATGCTCTAAACATTTTTATGACGATTGCCATTCAAACAAAATGTGCGTCTTGTAATGAAAAATACGTTCTTGACACCAGTACACAATCAGTATCAATAGATTATTTCGTCTTTTGTTTCTTAACCGACATATCGGTACTTATTATTGTTTAAACGGTGTGGTGGGAAAATAAAAATAATGACATTCACAAGCTCAAATATTCCAAGTGGAAAAAAGGTGGGACAGAAATGAGCTACTGAAGAGTTAATACAGTGATTAAAATGACGTAACAGAGGAATAAAGATATACAAAATTGCATTTGAAACAAATAATTGAACAAAAGAGTTCCAAGCACCTGACAAGATATGAAGCCACAATCGTATTAATATGAAGCCTGATTGTTAACCATTACGCTAAAGAACCAGTCTGTAAATCCATATTTATTGTAAAGTTATTAAGCATCATGCGAAATTTCGAAATATTTTCGTCGATTACTCCTAAACGAGGGCCTGCTAAGCTGAATGGCTGCAGGACCTTGGCTATATCACCGTACGGGTGGTTTCAAAATGTCTATCCTGCCGCTGTGGAGCTGTCTTCGTTAGTGGCGGATCTGCGTGGAGTTAATCTTGTTCAGTTGAGGCTGTTTGGCATTTTTATATTTTTATATTTAATTTCGAGTATGCAGATACACTGATGAGCCAAATCACAATGATCACTGTCCACTACGAAATGTATGCCGCCTGGTGGCGTTAGGAGCATGTGACGTGCTAAGAAAAATATATAATTCGAGTAGAGAGGAAGTCGAAATCATTTCACCGGAAATTCGGATAAAAAATGGGAAATCCCCTGAGATTTACGAATTCGGTCGATTGCTATGGCCAGGTGCCTCAGAACGAGCATCTCTGAATCGGCGAAGCTCATAGCTCATGGAATGTTCGCGTGTGATTGCCGTCTGCAACTTTCTAAAGTGATTTCCGAACTGATTTTACCTTTAACTTTTCTATTAATCCCTTTAATTACGCAAAAATGGTTCCTGTCATGATTGGCTTAATGATGCTCTTCATGAAGTGGTTCCTGTGCGTTGATAATAATTTTTATACTAAACTGATTCTGCAATAAAATTTTATTTTCTCATAATAGCTTGAGACTGTAGTACTTGCTGCTGTCTGAGCGTCAGCTGCAAATTTCTACCCACAGTTGCATAGTGTAATGCTCCAGAAAACAAGTAAACTATCTTATACTTTTTTAAAATAAAGATGACTTGTATCGAGGGTGTGTGGAGTATTTCTTTTACAAACTTTTTTTAAGTTAGATGATATATAATTACTTATAGGAAATTCATGTTAACTGTTGTCATCAATGTACACAGTACAGTACATAGCACAAGTAGAAGTGTGTTAGAGCACTTATAATAACTCATGAGGTGAAAGCGCTCAATCGTGATTGCTTACGAGGTGGCGAAGAGCATACTTTTTGGGTGCTGTCCTTGTCCATAATCAATCCAGTGCAGTTCAGAGACGTCCCACTCACAAAAGGCATTGCCATGTCATTTTCACCAAATGTCTGTGAAGTCATCTAAAATACTGATAATCGATGTGGCATGTTGAGGTAAGGAAAACGTTCATAATATGTCGAAATTTCTCCCGGTGCGTAGGGTAACACTGCTTGAGTTCATGACTGCGCTGCTTTTTGAAAGTACATACATTCAATTAGAATACAGTGAAAGAAAATAAAGGGAACACATTTATCTATGACTAAATATGGTAAACTTTCAAATTACCTCACACGGAATAACAGATATTTCTTACGAACATCGAAATTACGGTTTACGTAACTGTGTCGGCAGCGACATCTCAAAGAGAATAATCGTAATCGAAATCTGTTTTATCCCGTGAGAGAGAAAAAACATTACAATATTAAAACCATTACATCTACAGTGCACTGTCAGAAGATCAATGAGCAAACATTATCATGTCTTCTTACTTTCTACATGAGTATGAGTGGGAAGTCATGTTGTTACGCAGATGTACGATACTGATTTCTGCAGAGTGTATTTTTTTAATATACTCGAGTAAACATAAGTGAGGTACAGGGTAAAAGGAAGGAACAGAAAGTAGTGTTAACAATATTTTGCTGCTGCAGAAAATTAAATTATTACATTTGTCTTTTGTCTATCGGTCACAAAACATAAAGCGAATGAAAATGCCATCACAAAACTTTAACCTACGCACGTGCCAAGTACTTGCAATTACGCAAAACGTAAAATTTATGTGGTATCAAGAAGAGTACTTAACATCTATGAATAAGCAAAGTAAACCTACAGAACGAAAATAATTAAGAAATTAGATCTTCCTGGTTAAGTTAGTTAACTATAACGGAAAAAGAATGAAAAATGGTACTATCCTATGAATGAGAAAGAATCTATTAACACAAGCAAAGTCACAAATTCATCAAAGCAAGTACATGACAACAAGCGCCTTCAGTTCTTCACGTTACAATTCAAAATGAAATAAATGCGCATAGTTGAAGAAAATGTTCATCTTCTTGTAAATGCATTGACTTGTATTATCGTTTTGCAACACATTATCGCAAACCATTAGAAATACTACTCATTAGAGAAACATACCAAAACACAATCAACAGATGATGCGAAGGGGTAAAATCATCAAGCAATCCCTATCAATTGCTAAGATCAGCATGCCATAATTCATGTTAGCAATCATAAACCTTTCCATTATAACCATAAAAAGTTCGCTATCCTCTGTTTTTATTATCTCATCCTATCCTCATTATAAAAGTCCATGAATCATCGCTTCAAATACTTCACCTACAGCTAATCCTTAATTATTCACTTCACACAGGACAGCTACGGTAAAATTCTTACAGTCAATGAACAAACTCTGGTTATATCTTAGTGTCAGTGTACCTCAGTGCAAGACGTTGAAATTAAATATCTCCTCCGATTATTGACAGTACATACTATACCTATGCAAATATGTATACACTACATGCTTTATCATTCATATCTGGAATCCACTATTGCATAGTTCTCTGCGTTAGCCTATAAGAGTAAATGCATTATGACGGGCAAAAATAGCAGTTATTGTCTCTCATTTTGCTTTTACCTTCCGTGATGCCTTTGCTTTTGACGAAAAAATAATTTCTGTCATCTTTTACGAAATATAACTATGCACAAACTGTTGATGTCAAAAGGAGTTCAACTGCGTGGGTGTTATATATCGGTACGTTGTTGTTATCTTCAGGGAAAAGGAAGTCAAATAACTGTTCGGTGAACGATTTTACTTTGGTGATGTGATGAAGGCGTCTCTAAGCTTTCGTTCTAAATATTTCAAGATGTACTAAGTTGAGATGTGGAATTCGTTAATCCGACACGGTTCAATCTAAACTAATGCAGATTTCTGACACGTGTTCTTTGCTTTACAAGAGAATGGGTGTTCGCACTAAGACTTTCGTCCAGTTCGAATTTTCAAATGTGACTTGTCCTCTTGTGTAGCCTTTTCCTCTTGTCACCTACCTTTTGTATATTATTAATTCCAATGTCAACCAGTTCACGATGACACGAACACTGTGACTTGAGAAAATAAACAGGTTATTTTATTCTGTATGGCAGATTTGTCGAAAATACCGTTACTTCATGAAACTTCTGTAGCAATACATCAAGTGTCTGTGATCTATCTGTTTCTGTAACTATAATGTCACTAATCTGTCGTGAATCTAGCACAAGCCTCAACGATCCTCCTTTTTTGGGAACCACGTGTCATGTGTATGAAATTAAGCTCTGATCTGTAAATTTCCTTTTCTAGCACTGGAATGCTCTGCTGGAACTGTAATGCAACTTGCTCGTTATTCTTAGGTAGTATAATACAATTTATTGGGCATGCGGTGCTTGCTGTGCTCTGTGCGTCAGCTGCAGATTGGTAACTGTAATTGCTGAGAACTTACTGCAAAGCTCCAAACAACAAGTAAACTATTTTGTAGCCATCACTGAGTGACACACCCTTAAATAAAAAATGATTTCAATCGCGGGTATGGACAATACTCTCAAATGAAATATTTCTTTAACAAACATTTTAAGATTATCTGATGTATTATTAATTGTCTGAAATTCATGTTACAACACTCATTAACACTGACTAAGGGCAACATTAATATGAGACACTTACTCTCACGGAAGTCAGACAAAAAACTGATAAACATGAAAAAAAGCTCTACAGTGAAAATTACTCAGTCTTTAATGAAAAATCTAAAACTCCCTGATATGGATGTCTCATTCAAGAATTTTGAAGTGTACGATCCTGGTATCACGAGACAACCGAGGACCCGTGTAGTTCGCATTGTCCATTTCTTGCTACTTCTGAGTGATACAATTTGTATTAGCTTTTGGTTGTCTTATGTCAGCAATTATTTAATTATATCTGGGAATTGTCTTTTGAGCTTTGCACCTGCTACCTCAGTTCATTATTATTCCTTCCAACTCATGTAGTTAATTAGTAGCAGACTTGTAGATTCTCCTTGTGCTGTCCATTTTAATAGATGCAAGACAGTGCTCTATGTTCCACTGACCATCTCCAATGGAAGGGGTCAGTCGTTGACCACAGTACAATTAACCTTTGTCTTTGGATAAACCATAGGACATAAGTGTTTCTATATTTTTGGTAGACTTGGAGTTAATATATTGATTATTATTAATGGAAAAGGGTTTTTGGGATTTTTTCATAAAAGAATTACTTAGGAAAGTGTTTAAATAAGTGATAAAAATGATTTTACGTTTCCTTATATTAATGTCACAATTACAAGGCTTGCTCAGATTCACATTCAGAACACTTTACAAATCGAACTACTACTTCTTTCTTGGTGTGTGCAGAGCAGATATACTTCTTGTAAGAAGTGCAAGCCTTCATGTCACTAAGGTCTTTGCTTCTGGCGCATAAGTAACAGCGTCCTTGCTTTGGCAGATTGTCCACAGATGCACGTGTTAATTTTTGTCACGGCTCTGTACTGATGTTTCTTCTGCTAAAAGCGTATTGATGTTGATTACACTCATACCCAAAAGTTGTAGTGTATTTTGAGTGTAGGCCTTCAGCATTCTGACCGCGTCTTTTCATGTTGAGGTCGCAAAGATCCCGAGCAAGATCTTTCATGTACTGCTTTCTTCTAGAACTCTTTGTCAAGTGATTCTTTGCCCATTTATTATGTGTATCTTGAAATACAACATATGAATCATATGCTACAATGTCAATCAAGCTGAAAAACACCGCCATTGGCCAGTGACTCGTTGCTCGGCGGCAGCTGTACGTTCTTACACACTGATTGAACGTATCCACTCCAGTCTTTGTACAGTTGTAGAATTGAATGACGTCTGGATTATCTTCCGTCACATTCATGTCGTGATTTTGAGTTGACAGTGCTGTTACAACCTTTCGGTTCTTAGGCACATAACTGACTAAAGCAGCGTCATCACTAATGGCTAATTGAACTGTTTGCCTTGTAAATGTTTTTTATAGAACGTGGACAGAGTTCTGTAGGAATCTTGAATAGTACCAGCTGCAGTTATTTTCTCTTTCAAATGATCGGATTCTAGTAAAACTTTCTGTCGATGGTAATATTTCTTCCTGATTGTTTCAAGTTAGACATTTCAATCATCCTTCAGGGCCACTGTTATGGTTTCTCTCACTGTGGTGCTCTCCAGCATAGCGATTCGCAGCGAAGAAGTATTTTGTATTTGCGTCACATGACTGGTTAACTTCTATTCCATATTTTCCTGGTTTTGTTGTAATATGTAGCCAGAAATGAGCATCGCCTATGGAATATCACGATTTCTTCATTCGCCGTAATTGACTCACAAGCATTATAGAACTCTGGGAACTTACTAAGTATCATGTTCCATATATCCCTGATAGGAGCAAATTTGTCTGTCTGTTTCCTAGCTTTTCGAGTTAGAGCATAATCAAAGCGCAGGCAATTTAGTAAGAGCCTCAGTCTAAGCTCCGAAAATGTAGCTCGGTATTTCGTAAAATTTTTCCTTACTAAATATATCACGTAAACTGTCTTTGTCCCGTCTATAAACTCCACAGTTCAAAAGGATTCCTATTGCTGATACAATTTCTTGACTTTCAAATTATTTCGAATTTTTCACGAAAATATCTTCAGATGACTACCTACAGGGTTTTTAAAAAATGACCCGTATATTTGAAACGGCAATACAAACTAAACGAGCAGCGATAGAAATACACCGTGTGTTGCAATATGCTTGGGACAACAGTACATATTCTGGCAGACAAACTTTCGAAATTACAGTAGTTACAATTGTCAACAACAGATGGCGCTGAGGTCTGGGAAACTCTATAGTACGATATTTTCCACATATCCATCATGCGTAGCAATAATATGGCGTAGTCTCTGAATGAAATTACCCGAAACCTTTGACAACGTGTCTGGCGGAATGGCTTCACATGCAGATGAGATATACTGCTTCAGCTGTTCAATTGTTTGTGGATTCTGGCGGTACACCTGGTCTTTCAAGTGTCCCCACAGAAAGAAGTCACAGGGGTTCATGTCTGGCGAATAGGGAGGCCAATCCACGCCGCCTCCTGTATGTTTCGGATAGCCCATAGTAATCACACGATCATCGAAATATTCATTCAGGAAATTAAAGACGTTGGCCGTGCGATGTGGCCGGGCACCATCTTGCATAAAGCACGAGGTATTCGCAGTGTCGTCTAAGGCAGTTTGTACCGCCACAAATTCACGAATAATGTCCAGATAGCGTGATGCAGTAATCGTTTCGGATCTGAAAAATGGGCCAATGATTCCTTTGGAAGAAATGGCGGCCCAGACCAGTACTTTTTGAGGATACAGGGACGATGGGACTGCAACATGGGGCTTTACCATTCCCCATATGCGCCAGTTCTGTTTATTGACGAAGCCGTCCAGGTAAAAATAAGCTTCGTCAGTAAATCAAATGCTGCCCACGTGCATATCGGCGTCATCAATCCTGTGCACTATATCGTTAGCGAATGTCTCTCGTGCAGCAATGGTAGCGGCGCTGAGGGGTTGCCGCGTTTGAATTTTGTATGGATAGAGGTGTAAACTCTGGCGCATGAGACGATACGTGGACGTTGGCGTCACTTTGACCGCAGCTGCAACACGGCGAACGGAAACCCGAGGCCGCTGATGGGTCACCTGCTGCACTAGCTGTGTGTTGCCCTCTGTGGTTGCCGTATGCGGTAGCCCTACCTTTCCAGCACGTTCATCCGTCACGTTCCCAGTCCGTTGAAATTTTTCAAACAGATCCTTTATTGTATCGCTTTTTTGTCCTTTGGTTACATTAAACCTCCGTTGAAAACTTCGTCTTGTTGCAACAACACTGTGTTCTAGGTGGTGGAATTCCAACACCAGAAAAATCCTCTGTTCTAAGGAATAAACCATGTTGTCCACAGCACACTTGCACGTTGTGAACAGTACACGCTTACAGCAAAAAGACGACGTACATAATGGCGCACCCACAGACTGCGTTGTCTTCTATATCTTTCACATTACTTTCAGCGCCATCTGTTGTTGAAAATTGTAACTACTGTAATTTCGAAAGTTTCTCCGCCTGAAAATGTACTGTTGTCCCAAGCATATTGCAACAAACGGTGTATTTCTATCGCTGCTCGTTTAGGTTTTATTGCCGTTTCAAATATACCGGTCATTTTTGAAACACCCTTTATGATTGCCTAGCTTTTGATCAATGTGCATCAAAGTGATATCCAAAATTTTTTCATCAAGGTATGAATCGTCCCCTTAGAAAAATAAACCTCTTACATTATTTGATTTTCAAACAGCTGAGCAGAACTGATCGAGCTCAGATATTTTGCTCTTTACCTATTCTGATCAACACTAAACTGACACACAATATTTTTTATCGCAACGCAATCTGACTTTCAATAATCCCTACAAAAGAATGCCCCTGACTAACATTAACCTATACCTTTCACAAATCACTTACCTCACAAAAATCTTCCCTACTCGAACTACTGCAATACAGCGAGCGCCACTGCTGCCAGCTAAATAAAAGATTCAAACTACAGAAGGTACTAACTACTGATTGGCATATTTAGCAAATGAAAGATTTTAATAGAGAACAAACAATGTATTTACCTTAAGAGTGATAATATATATATCAGTTCATGACATTCAGTTTTACAAATTTAAAAACTCGGCCATCTCTCTCCCCATATCCACCACTGCTGGCGGCTCACCTTCAACTGCGCAACGCTACGCACTGTTAACATCCAGCTGCCCAACACTACAATGGCGAGTATTACAACAATGCCAACCAGCCACTGACTGCACACGGCACAGCCAATGATTTTCATACAGAGCGCTATGTGGTGTTACAAATATAAAGAAACTAAACAGCCTACTTACAAAGGTACATGTGTACTTGGTGTATCAGGTTGTATCCTTGGCTTAGTTAATTTTGGGGTCCTAATTAGGTTAGCAGAAGACCTCCTCCTTTGATTTACGTAAGGATATCGATTCCATATCATAACTGATCGGACCACTATGTCTTTATCAAGGTGATCAATTTGTGCCTTAGGCCTGGCCGTTTTCTTGTTGCTTGAATACCTATAAAAATGTGAAAACAGAACCGAACGTTAGCACAAAAAGCACTCATCTATCGAGACAGACATTCTAATATACTCCAAAATCTATGCAAAACATAATAAAAATCAATACTTGCCCTGTTCATTTTCACCCAACTCGCTGGTGTCAGAACCTACTTGACCTTGAATTTACACAACTACACCTTCAGTTTCATTGCTCCAACTTTCTGATAGTTCCCCACTAAATCAATTGTCTGAATTCTAAAGCAAATTTTTTATTTCGTCATCTGTCAGTTTCATATTGTTGTACATTCTGTCGATATGCCACAGACATATTAGCTTCAATTCACCACACAATTTAAAAGTTGACTGCGGGTGGTGATTGTGTAGTTTCTACACCTCCAGTTACGACAGGCGCTGAAACTCAAAAATCAATGTAAACCGAAATCTCTTCTTACTATCAATTTTTTTCAACAAAAGCCATGTTTGTATTAAATAAAATACTGAACTTTACGGGAGTTCTAACCCAAAAATTACGTTGGGGTCAGTTAATACCCCTCCCCCCCTTTCATTGGTACACAACTGTTAACATAAGGCAATATTTATTTAAGAATTTATTTATTTAAAAATTTATTTATTTATTTAAGAATTTCATCAGTTTGGCATGCGGTTTAAGATACAACTTCATGCTTATTGTTTGATATGAGCACAAGTAACATTTTTTTCTGATCTGTTTTAAGCTCAAGCGCTCTGTTTCCTATATTTTGTTACTAAGAAGCAACATCGATGTTGACAAGTGTTTAAGCCCTCACAATCTTGAGCTTCTTACATGTCCCAACACATTCCTGCGCCTCACTAACTATGACATTCTATCAGATGAGTTTTGGTGTAATACGATTTACTGACATATTAAAACATTGGAGACAATAAAGGCTCATCATCATATGAGGTGTTAGGGGAACATTATTTTCTGTACCGTGTGTTGTTAAACGCTATGGGCGAGGAGGTGGGGAAAGTAATGAAAAAATTACATCTACTTAGATACTTAGTGAATCATCCATCTACATGGATACTCTGCAACTGCCTGGCAGAGGGTTCATCGAACCTCCTTCACAATAATACTGTGTTATTTCAACCTCTAACAGCAAGCGGGAAAAACGAATGCCTGTGTCTTTCCAAGCGAGCTGTGATTTCTTTTATGTTATTATGATATTCTTTTCTCCATATGTAGGTCAGCGTCAACAAAATATTTTAGCTTCCGAAGGAGAAAGTTGGCGAAAGAACTTTAGTGAGAAAATTCAGCTGCAATGAGAAACGCGTTTTGTTCAATTGATGTCAGCCCCAAATCCTGTATCATGTCAGTGACACAATTTCTCCTATTTCGCTTTTCTTTGCACTTTATTGATGTCCTCCGTAATCCTATATGGTGAGGAAACCACATCGGGCAGCAACACTCCAAACGAGGACGGACAACCGTAGCGTAGGAAGACCCTTTAGTACATCTGTTGCATTTTCTAAGCGTTCTGCCAATAAAACACACTCTTTGTATTGCCTTCTCCACAACATTTTCTACGTATTATTTCCAACTTAAGATTTTCGTTATTGTAAGTCCTAAGTATTTAGTTGAATTTACAGTCTTTAGATTTGACTGATATATCGTGTAACCGAAATTTAAGGGATTCCTTTTATCACTCACGTGGATGACCTCACACTTTTAATTATTTAGGATCAAGTGCCAATTACCAAACCATACAAACACCCTTTCTAAATCTTTTTGCAATTTATTATGGTCTTTTGATGACTTTACCTCACTATAAACGACAGCATCATCTGCAAACACTCTAAGACAGCTGCTCAGATTGTCTCCTAAACGATTTATATAGATAAAAACAGCAGAGGACCTGTAACACTACACTGAACACAGCCAGAAATCATTTCTGTCTTTCTCAATCACTTTCCGTCAGTTACTGCAGACTGTGGCCTCTCTGACAGGAAATCGCGAATCCAGTCACGCAACTGAGACGATATTCCTCAAGTACGCAATTTCACTACAAATTGATTGTGTGCTACAGCGTCAAAAGCCCTTTGGAAATCAAGAAATGCGGAACCATTTTGAAATCCCTTGTCCATAACACTCAACACTTCGCTTGTGTTAAAAGCTAGTTGTGTTCACATGGACGATGTTTTCTGAATCCGTGTTGTATATGTTTCAATAGACCGTTCTCTTCGACATAATACATGGTGTTCGAACACAAAACATGTTCCAAAATCCTGCTACATATTGACGTTAATGTATGGGTCTGTAATTTAGTGGATTACTCGTACTATCTTCTCTGAAGACTAGTGTGACTTATGGAACTTTCCAGTCATTATGTTCGGATCTTTCATCGACCGAGAGGTTGTGTATGATTGTTAAGTGTGCAGATATTGATTCAGCATACTCTGAAAGGAACCTAACTGGTATACATTCTGGACCGAAAGACTTGCATTTATTAAGTGATTTACATTGCTTCAATGCTCTGTGGATATCCACTTAAGTTCCTCACGTGGGCAGCTGTTCTTGATTCGAATTCCGGAATATTTACATAGTCTTCTCTGGAGAAGGAATTTCGGAAATCTGTGTTAAGTAATTGTGATTTGACAGCGCTGTCGGCGATAGTATTTCCGATACTGCCGCACAGAGATGTCAGTGATTGTGCCTTGCCGCTGGCATACTTTACATACGACCAGAATCGCTTTGGATTTTCTGTTAGGTTTGACACAAACTTGTATTATAAGCATCTCACATTGAAGCCCGAGCTAAATTTCGAGCTTCTATTAAACGTAAGAGTGCCAAATTTAAACGAACACAAGTTCTCCAAGTCTTTTGTTCTTACGTGATAGAACAAAAGACTTGGAGAAATTACGTTCGTTTAAATTTGGCACGCTTTTGACCCGTTTTGTGTACCGTGGGGAATCAGCTCCGTTGTTTGTTAATTTATTTGGTATAAATCTCTTAACTGCTGTCGCTACTAATTCCTTGAAGTCCAGCCACATCTGGTCTTCACCTACATTTTTAATTTGGAAGTAGTGGAGATTGTCTCTTAGGAAGGCGTCAAGTATACGTTTTCCTGCTTTTTTGAATAGGTATATTATTCGTTTACTTTTGGGGGATTTGTGGGTTAATATATTCAGTCTCGCTACGGCAGCCCTGTGATAACTAACTCCTGCAACATTTTAATGGTCGTTATTAGCTCATCATTATTTGTTGTTAAGAGGTAAAGAGTGTTTTCACATCCGTTTGCTATTCGCGAGGGCACATGAACTAACTGCTCGAAATAACTTTCAGAGAACTAGCCCAGCACAATTTCGGATGATATTTTATGCAGCCTCCGAATTTAAACATGTATTTTCGGGAACATCTCGAGGGTAAATTAAACTCACAACCAACTGTAACTGTATGAGTCGGGTACGTGTTTGAAATTAAACTCCAATTTTCTTTGGACGTTTCAGAAATTCTATCATGTGAGTCCCATTCCGGTTGCCAAGATGACCTCTGTCCTTACTAACTCACAGAAACTTCCTTCAAATTCTCAACAAGATGAAGTACTTCTAATAGCAACAATGACATCACAGCCCAGTTGTTTTAATCCATACTTTCGGAACACCATTAGGTTCTTGGCAAAAATTTCGGTTGAACTTATCTCCGGCCTTAGCCAGCTTTCAGTACCTGTAACGATTTGACCATCAGTGCTTTCCATTAGCGCTTGGAGCTATGGTACTTTTCAACCAGCTACGACAATTTGCAACTGTACTGCTGGTTCTTGTATCTACATTCTTCTTGTTTCCGACATGCAGCCTTTGAGGCTGAAGCCCTTTTCCTGTTTCTCTGGGATCTCTAACCTAAAATAAAAGCCCAGTCTACGCGACACAGCCTCTGCTACACATGCAGCTGCCTCCTGCGTGGAGTTGACTCCTGACCTATTCAGCAGAACACGAAATCCAATCACCCTATGTCGCAGGTCGAGGACTCTGCAGCTTACACGGTGGCCGAACCGTCCGAGCCTCTGATTCAGACCCTCCATTCGGCTCTTTGCCAGAGTTACGGAATCGGTCGTGTCAACTATGCTGCGAATTGTGAGCTCTGCTTTCTTCTTGCAGGCAAGACTGGTAAGTTTTGCCACTTCTGTTAGCCGCTCGAAACCAGAGAGAATGTGTTCCGATCCAAAACGACACGGATCATTGGTACTAACGTGAGCCACGACCTGCAGGGGAGTGTGTCTTACAGAACACCATATTTTCTTTATACAACAGTTCTTTTTCTCCTATCTTCTTGGGAAAGAGTAGTTCAAAAGGCCGGAAGCCCAGTGTGCCTAATGCATGGCAACCCGAAATATTGCCCAGTCTTCAAGGGCTGGGGTTGGGTCGTTGGGCCAGCCCGCCAGCATTCATAATAGAAAGATACGCGGCTCAAGATATTTGACAAAAGACTCAGATGGAGAGTGGAACAATATGGAGACGTAATAGCTACAGAAAGGAACTCTGTTTATGGCAACGTAAAATGTACAGTGCTCGAAACTAGGAAAAAAATTTCAAACATAAGTAAACGTTAAATATTGACAAGGGGGTGTTAATAGAAACAAAGAGAAAGGGTGGAAAGGGAAATACAGTGATGGGAGATTACGTTCAATTCTACAGTGGTATCGGGAAGGAGGGGAGGGGCAAGTGAAATATGTCAATAGTGGTCCACAAAAAGCTTAAGCAGAGCCTAAGGGGTGACAGCAAATAAATGAAGGAATGACGGTTGTAGACGTTTCCAGGTTTGAACATCAGTTGAGTTTAGTTGGAGTGTGTGTCCCACCAAATGTCGCTTTTAGATAACTCAAAGGCGAACTTTGTGAGGAACTGACAAGTGTCCTGGAAATGATACAGCTTCAAAAGCAAATAGTTACTATGGGAGGTTTCAATTGAAGAACAGTTACAGGGGTGGCAATGAAATAGTAGGATGATATGCCAATGATGTCATCAATGGAAATAACCGGTTTGAACAGGGACATGCTTTATAATATCCGAAAAGGATTGTCATTCTGCAACCCAGTGGCAGATGAGCAATGTTGTTACCCTTCTTTTGTAGACTGAGACAGCACATCTTCCATTACTTGTCTCTATTCTGTTAAGCGTCGATCAGACCTTGCAGCTCTCTTCGAAACCTGGTGGATACAGCTCATTGTAAGCTGTTCTGAGGTAGCACTGTGCTGCCAAGTTTCCGTCCATCGGTCCGTCATTGTTACTCTGCTGCCTAGTAAAAGTTTTGCACCTTTTAGATGTGGGTGGCGGGAGTGAGGTTTATTGTTATCGAGCGCAGGAATGTCCTGATGGTCGTCATGTACAGTGAGATAAGGATCAGCGCCTTTCTTCATATTTCTTTTTAACTCTTGGTGGACAACGGACTCTCACGGCAAGAATGAGGGAGCTATAGTACATGGCTGTAAATAGGCAGCCAGAAACATGAAGTAGATCTGATTGTCCATGAGTGGAATTTTGTATTTCAATCTTTGTGCTTCAATTACTTAAATATTTTTATATGAGATCTAATTTGATGAAAAACCCTGACGTGAAGAACAATGTAAAAGAAATTTTAGGAAACACCGTTATAAACTGTTTCTAGAATATCAGTTTCTTTGAGGTCATTTGACAAACATGTTAAAAATACGATTTGTGATAACAATTCACCAAATAAAAAAGAGAATTGTCCTTAACTGCTCATAAAAAGCAATTCAAAATTTGCACCTCAAATGTTTTCCAGTATGTGTGGATGGGGTTAAGTTCGAATAAAGTATGTGACACTCAAGCTTTTATTTAATTCATTAGCGTTATCAAAGAAGGGAACATATTTTGAGACACACTGCTATGGAAAGATGCTGTGAACTATTAAGACTGATAAAGTAAGAGACTTGGAATTACTCCGCAAAATCACAGGTGAATAATAAGTATGCGGGGAAAACCACAACAAGAAGGGACAGTAAGACAGGACATTTGTTAAAATATCAGAGAATAACTTACATGGTACTAGGGATACCTGTATTGGCTATAATATGTTGGGGATGTGGATGATGTGTGAAAGCGCGAATGTAAGACTAAGAAATGTGAACAGGACAGGGAAAGTTGAAGAACCTCATCGAACTATCCACAAGACTAATCACACAAGATATATATCATGTACGGAACAAGAAAGATCTAATCTGAAAACGTCATTTCCGTGCTGGGGCAAGGATGTGATTTGTCCCACGTATTTCGTTGGAAGACAAAGGTTTAATAACTGGCTTAAGTTTAGGAGCAATTAGGTGTAGTATTTTCTTTTTCCCCGGCGCTGCTGCGAATGTTTTCAATTTCCTCGCGGAAAGGAAATAAATTCGTGCGCTAATACCGGGCGGGGACACGCACCGCCCGCGGCGCTGTCCTTAAGGACTCCATAAATAAGGCGCATTTTTCGGCACGCTGCTAAGAGGATACACGGCGCGCCACAGTAAATAACGTGGCTTAGGCGGCGCCGGGTCGGCGAGGCGCGGCTGGGTCCCGCTACGCTCCGCTCAGCGCCCCTCCTGATGAATTATTCTGCACAGTGGGAGGCGGTCGCAGCCCCGCCTAACGAGGGCCCGGGATCAGCCGCGGCAACACTTGCTGCGACACGCCGGGCAAGGCGTCGGCCGGCACTGTCTTCCTGCTACTAACTTCTCTGCTCGTGTCGCCAAAGAGTGGAAACAAAAGGTGAAACAATGTGCAGCATCAAAAGGGACGAATCATCTATCTCTAAAGCTACTTACAATCTCTGCAAACCACTGAGGACGGCAAAGCAAATGATACTTTGCACCGTACCGCACTTTACGGCTCCTTCGCTTACTAGTCGAATATGGGGCATGGAATTAATTATTGTTTAAATGCCTCTGCATGAGCTGGAATATAATTATTTAGTGTCTCTAATGTCGTCGAATATATGCACGCCCATGTTTTTGCTTTGCCCATCTATATCATCTGTCTAAACAGCACGGAATTTTCGTGTACCCAAGTTGGTGTCCTTATTCAGTTCCTATAATTTCAACCTTGCCGCAGATTAGCCATTTGTTTGTCTCCTACTGAATAGTTGATAACATGGCCTTTACCTCGAACGACTCATCTCTATAAATTGGGCCATATGAATGAATAGATTCATACGCATTTCCAGTATGAAGTAGCACACCTTTCATTCAATAGACATTTTCCACCCAGTAGGATCATATTCAATCTCACAGTAGCGGATTACCATCTAGATGTCACTCCACTAGAGAAAGGAAGAATGGATTAGAGTTTTAACTGACGACGATATCATTTGAGGTGATCCTGATAGTATACGATATGTTACACTGTTACAGTGTTGCGCCAGAGCCGAGGCTTTGGGAGAATGTCCTGCAATTCCATTCGGGTGAGGTGTAGGCATTCTAGGGGATGGTGTGCGTGGTGAGACCTGATCAGTCTTGCCGTGTTCTACGGCCTTCCGTGACCCATTCTGCAGACACCCGTAGCACTGCCGAAACACGTGGTCCGACAAGAGCGGAAAAATCATGGATGGATGCATCGCATTCTCTCATGTCAATAATGCGCCCTCTTTCAAAATCACTTTTGTGTCCGTACGGCATCCTGTGGGTCTGTCAAGTCATATTGATCCACTACCTTCGGTTTGTAGCGACAACGAGAGCCGTTGGGTGACGTTGCACCGCGATATCGATGTTGAACTTCAACCCATGGGCCAAAAGGGCTTGAATCGTTAATCAGCTCTGTAGAACTCACGAATGTACATGTTCTGTGAAAACGAACGTCCTACCTAGTTGTTTTGCTTTTCTTCTGAGCGTGAGTGTATTTCTGCAAATGATTCTATTAAAGTTAATTAAACTGGGAGAAGTTTGCATGCTATTATTGCTAATGGCACACTTGTTTCAGAGGATGGCACTAGAACATTTATGTGGTAACACAATAACAAATCACGAATAACATTTATTAACAGTTTAGATACAAACATTTACTTAACTTTGGTAACAGTTTAACGAATAGCACCCAATGTCTTACACGTAGTACGAAGTAGCTCTAAGTAACTTTGCTGTATCTTCGCCGTCTTTGATATTATATCCATTAGAAAATTAAAACTGTGTTCTGGGGCGAGACTCTAAGTCGGGACCTTTGTATTTTTTAGGTAAATGCTCTACCGAGTGAGCTACCCAAGCACAACTCACAAGCCATCCTCACAGCTTAACTTCTGGCAGAGCCATCTCCTACTTTCCAACTTCATAGTAGTGTACTGCAGGTACCGCAGCACAACTATTTACGACGAGGGTAATCCCAAAAGTAAGGTCTCCTATTTTTTATGAGTAAATACACCTGTTTATTTCTACAATGATTTACATCAGTTCATAGGCTGAACATTTAGCTGTTTTTTGAAATAATCACCATTTCTTTCGATGCATTTTTGTAGACGCTGTGGCAGTTTTTGTATGCTCATGTTATACCAGCTCGCTTCCATGCTGTTCAGAAAGTTATGAACCTCTTCTTTCACCTCGTCTTCGGAGCTGAATCGCTTTCATGCCAAGTGTTCTTTTAACCTAGGAAACAGGTGATAGTCACTGGGCGCCAAGTCAGTGCTATAGGGTGGGTGGGTGAGTATGCTCCACTTAAACTGTTGCAGGAGAGCAGCGGTTTGCCGGGCGATGTGTGGGCGAGCGTTGGCATGGAGAATGTGTACGCCCTTGCTCAACATTCCTCTCCTCCCCATTCTGAACTGCCCGTTTGAGTTTTTTTAGTCTCACACTACCTGTCAGCGTTAATTGTGGTCCCAGCGATTCAGCTCCGACGACGAGGTGAAAGAAGAGGTTCATAACTTTCTAAACAGCATGGTGGCGAGCTGGTATGACTTGGGCATACAAAAAACTGACACAGCGTCTACAAAAATGCATCGACAGAAATGGTGATTATGTTGAAAAGTAGCTAAATGTTCAAGCTGTAAACTGATGTAAACAATTGTAGAGATAAACAGGTATAAGTACTTATAAAAAAAATAGGAGACCTAACTTTTGGGATTACCCTCGTACTTTGTGTCTCTCGCTACGGATACAGAGGCAATTACCTCACTCTTCAACAAATTCGAGATAACGCTATAACAAAAACAGGAAGATGCAGACAACATTCGATTACATGGTTAATGGCGTACATGTTAAGCACATCTTATTGTGTATGGATCTATGGGTGATGGTAAGAAGCGTATCGAAGAACGTGTAAGGGATCCAATCGTTGAGGAGAGTGTCAGGCAGGTGTGTACTCTGTCTCCGAAGTTACTCAGTATTTATTGAAGAAAAAATAAAGGATAATACAGTAAGATTTGGAAAAGAAATTGAAGTTAGATATTGTAAATTTGTCAGAAACGGAGAGTACCTGGAAGTATGGTTGAACGGACTGGATAATGTCTTCATCACAGGTAGCAGCATGAATACCAACAAAAGTAAAAGAAGGACAATAGAATTCTGCCGAATTAAATCCGGCGCTATTGAGGAAATTAGATTAGGAAATGAGACACTAAACTTTACAGATGAATTTCGCTACTTTGATAGGAAAATAGAAGACGAAAACGATGGAGAGATGATAGAAATATACACACTGGCAGTTGCAAGAAAAGCGTTTTGTAAAAGATAATTTCCTTTTGCATCGAACAAGAATTTAAACGTTACAATCTTTTATGAAGGTATTTGTCTGACGTTTAGTGTTGGACGTCAACTAAACGTGGATGAGAAGTCATAAAAGACGAGAAAATTTTAAATGTGATGGTAAAACCGAATTAGTTGATTAGGTATGATACTGCATCGGACTGAGGAAGGATGAAATTTATGCTCCAACTTAATTAAAAGAAGTAATTCGGTATTAGGTTACACTCTAATTCGTCAAATAATCGTTTTGGTGGAAGAGGGGTTTGTGTGGCGTAAAACCTTGAGGGACATCAATAATTGACTACAAAACGCAGTTTGAAATGGATGCGGGTTGCAGCAGTTACACAAAGAAGAAGATGCTTCCATGGAGCAGACTAATGAGGAGAGTTTCACCAAACCAGTCTTTTCACTAAACACTACGACAGCATTAAGAGCAGAAAGCGATAAGAAATTCAACGAAAAGTTAAAAATCACTATTAAGGAAGACAAGTGGATGGCATTGAATTGTTGGCTTATGGGAAAGTACAATGCACTTGTACACGATATCGCATGCGAGACGTCAGTTCAAGCAAGTGTAGAGTTTTGATCAAACGCTTGCAGCCCTCATGAAGGAGGCATGACAACAGACATAAAGCGACTTCACAGATGCGCTGCAGGAACTGTAAAAGAACAATACAACGCACACTAAAGCGTAACAGTTTTGGTTTTGGAACTGATGTGGCTAATTGGAAATACACTCCGGGAAATTGAAATAAGAACACCGTGAATTCATTGTCCCAGGAAGGGGAAACTTTATTGACACATTCCTGGGGTCAGATACATCACATGATCACACTGACAGAACCACAGGCACATAGACACAGGCAACAGAGCATGCACAATGTCGGCACTAGTACAGTGTATATCCACCTTTCGCAGCAATGCAGGCTGCTATTTTCCCATGGAGACGATCGTAGAGATGCTGCCATTTCCACCTGGCGCCTCAGTTGGACCAGCGTTCGTGCTGGACGTGCAGACCGCGTGAGACGACGCTTCATCCAGTCCCAAACATGCTCAATGGGGGACAGATCCGGAGATCTTGCTGGCCAGGGTAGTTGACTTACACCTTCTAGAGCACGTTGGGTGGCCCGGGATACATGCGGACGTGCATTGTCCTGTTGGAACAGCAAGTTCCCTTGCTGGTCTGGGAATGGTCGAACGATGGGTTCGATGGCGGTTTGGATGTACCGTGCAATATTCAGTGTCCCCTCGACGATCACCAGAGGTGTACGGCCAGTGTAGGAGATGGCTCCCCACACCATGATGCCGGGTGTTGGCCCTGTGTGCCTCGGTCGTATGCAGTCCTGATTGTGGCGCTCACCTGCACGGCGCCAAACACGCATACGACCATCATTGGCACCAAGGCAGAAGTGACTCTCATCGCTGAAGACGACACGTCTCCATTCGTCCCTCCATTGACGCCTGTCGCGACACCACTGGAGGCGGCTGCACGATGTTGGGGCGTGAGCGGAAGACGGCCTAACGGTGTGCGGGACCGTAGCCCAGCTTCATGGAGAAGGTTGCGAATGGTCCTCGCGGATACTCCAGGAGCAACAGTGTCCCTAATTTGCTTGGAAGTGGTGGTGCGGTACCCTACGGCACTGCGTAGGATCCTATGGTCTTGGCGTGTATCCGTGCGTCGCTGCGGTCCGGTCCCAGGTCGACGGGCACGTGCACCTTCCGCCGACCACTGGCGACAACATCGATGTACTGTAAAAACCTCACTCCCGACGTGTTGAGAAATTCGGCGGTACGTCCACCCGGCCTCCCGCATGCCCACTATACGCTCTCGCTCAAAGTCCGTCAACTGCACATACGGTTCACGTCCACGCTGTCGCGGCATGCTACCAGTGTTAAAGACTACGATGGAGCTCCGTATGCCACGGCAAACTGGCTGACACTGACGGCGGCGGTGCACAAATGCTGCGCAGCCATCGCCATTCGACGGCCAACATCGCGGTTCCTGGTGTTTCCGCTGTGTCGTGCGTGTGATCATTGCTTGTACAGCCCTCTCGCAGTGTCCGGAGCAAGTATGGTGGGTCTGACACACCGGTGTCAATGTGTTCTTTTTTCCATTTCTAGGAGTGTATAATAGCAAAATGTTTGAATTTTTTACGCAGATTTAACGGTATTCTGAACTCGATTATCTGTATTCCATTGCTCTTTATAGATTTAATTTCAACAGACGCACTTAAGTGTGTAAACATTATTATGTCCTAGAGAAGTTTGTTGTCCTTAAAGGATAGTGTACCATGGAAAACATGCTTTTTTTCTCTTTTTTTGTTCGGTATTGCAGTCTAGTGATTCAGTTCAGAATTACGTAAAGGGAAGCATAATACAGACCGTCGTAATCACTTCCCACAATTTTCTACAGTTTTTGTTTTTGATCCACATGAGGTTGAATTTTAGGAAGAACTTGTAAATATTTCGCTTTTTATACATTAAAGTGCTGTATAACACATTAAAGCTGTTAGGAATGTATCTGAGGAGCATTTTAAAATTTTCCCGTTGAACTGAAAGTTCAAACAAATATTGGGCTTGCAGCCGGTAGTCGTTTAATTCATCGCACGATATTTCTAATTGACACCAGTCAGTAATCTTCAGGTGAGCCACCGAAGACTGACGAAGACTTCCTCCGTTACGCCACATTTAGCGCTCTGTGAGTAATCCAAGTGTGCGTCAAAATTCGAGTTGACAGACGGATCCCATTTCCCGGCGCCAGGGCTCTTTCTGGCGGAACTGTATTACTCAGCTGTTCTTCATGTTACCACTCGCCGCCGCCATTGTCGCACACTGTTGTCTTCGATTAGAAGAAATTTCGGAGACGAAGGGGCTCCATGCATCGTCCAACCAGCAGCCGTTATCAGGGATCATGAGATATTCCACGTAGCGTATTTCCTCGTATTCTTTAATAATGGATCCCAACAACATACTGTTGGGGTCGGAATCATAGTTCCTTCATAATCCATTGAATGTCCAGTGGGAATACAGTATTCGGCAAGAGCGGACTTGCTGGAATGCTGAAGAGAAATGTAACGTTGATGTTCAATGCAGTTCTCTTTCACAGAGCATGTGGTAAGCCACACCACATTTGCAAGGTATTTTATACATTCCGGCCTCCGAAATAACAAATCATCATTTACTAATCCCAAAAGGACAGCGGTCTTAGATGCTGGGTGAAAACTCACTATCGCCTGATAATTACATAGGATTCTAGCAGTCTTAAACGGGGTGTTGCCACAAAAGGAAGAAAAGCTAAAGATTTTGTAGGAGTGTTCTCCACTTAATCCACTTCCTGATTCTAGGTTTTTAAAGACAGTGTTCTGTTAATCTGCTGGGCGGATTGTCTATTTTTTTAACACAGTGTTTTGGTGGGCAAGCTCTTGAGGCACACTATGTATATCTGAGGTCGTACGAAGTAAGTGTACTAGTGTTTTAAGCAACCTCATAGTTAGCGAAGGGTGATGACAGTTTGAAGCTTCCAAATACAAATCAGTATGAGTGAGCTCAAGAAAAACTGAGTACCCCAGAGAGCCATCATTCTTTCTTCTCACCAACACACCCAGGAAAGGCAGACAACCATCTTCATCTATTTCCATAGTCAAACGAGTATGTTATGAATGGAGTTGACGTGGTGAAGTAGCTCCATCAATTTATCGTCTTCGTAGGGCCACACATGAAAGTTCAGTCCAATCATACTGATTTGTATTTGCAAGCGTCACATTGTGATGAACGCTAGCAGACTATGGGCGTGCTTAAAACACTAGTACACAGAGCTCACACTGTTTCATTTCTAGATAGTTTACCTGAAGAGATCCCCCACCTAGCCGGCCGCGGTGATCTAGCTGTTCTAGGCGCTCAGTCCGGAACCGCTCGTCTGCTACGGTCGCAGGTTCGAATCCTGCCTCGGGCATGGATGTGTGTGAGGTCCTTAGGTTAGGTTTAAGTAATTCTAAGTTCTAGGGGACTGACGACCACAGATGTTAAGTCCCATAGTGCTCAGAGCCTTTTTTTTCCTACCTAAACACAGTGTCAACTTGAATTTTTGCGCCTGCGTGGAATACTTGCAGCGCGCTGTATGGGGTGAAAGGGAGCAAGTCTCCGTCAGTTTTCGATGGCTCACCTGAAGATGACTGGCAGGTGCCAAGACAAAATATCGTGCGATGAATTAAACGACGACCGGCTGCAAGCCAGAAACTTGTTTGAAGAGATATATATCTTCAATGGTTCATGTACGTATTTTATTATGAGTTAAATGCTACATATTATCAGAACTAGCTTACAACGTGAAGACAGTTAATCCATACTTCGTCGGTGGAACACTACCTTGCAACTTGAAAAGGAAGAATTTCCTTTCCCAAGCAAAATGTGATGCTTCCAAAATAATGGAGTTTCTTTAACATCTTAAGCGTTGTACCTGTCCTTAAAATGTAAATTTCTGTTCCTTTCCGATACCTTCTTTTTCAAAATTTACTATAACTGATTTGTAACTGGTTTTTAATGAAAATCATGCTTAATTTGATTTCACTTATTAACACAGTTTTGATCAAAATTTTTCTCGAATGTATGGTTTCAAATTTTAAGATAATATTTATTCCTAGGTTGTTGTACCTTGGAACATTTTTCCCCTTTTGAAATACTTTTCTTTTCTCTACTATTTTTTGTAATTCCAGCTGAAGACTAATGCGTTAAAAATGAATGCTATCATTTAAAAACAAAATGTGGAAATCCATTAAAAAACTATAACATGGCTGGCTAGAGACGAAAGTTTGGAAACTGTATCCAGAAACAACAGTCTATCCAGTGTAATTAACATTTAATGTTATTATTCCATATTTATATAGTAAGGGAGCCGAGAGGTTTCACTCTTACAACGTGTTTCATAAAAAGCTGTTGAAAAAGCAAGAAGATGATCATCACTGACTTTAGGGAAGACATCATTTTGCTACCGAAGATTAGCTATACTAGACCAAATTGAGCTTTCTGTGAATTCGCAGTAAACTTAAAGTTATTCCTACAATTATGACTAAATTTCCTGTTTTGGTCTTACCTAAATTAGGATGAATATCACATTCGTTGCCTTTCTCCCGCCATGTCACCCCAAAAGAAATGGTGGCAGACTGGAGACCGAAATTATGATTCCTCGAATGATCGTACTACATTTCTTTCTTTCAAACCTAGTACGAATGTTGAAGTGGCAGATTTGAATCAGAAGTTGTGGCATAGATAATCGCCTATAAATGATAAAAAGAGAAAGGGCACCTGGAGCAAATGGGGAACTAGTGCCTGTTAGAGCACTAACTTAGCACAGGACGGTGCCGCCACATACGAGTCCCAAAAAAAACCAGAAAGTTACAAAGAGAAAAAAAATAGATTAAATATGCAAGAACTGAGAAATCTAGTTCTTCAGAAGGTATGAGATACTGGTATTTACACAACAGTTAACGCAAAAAAGATATATGTCCACGAAGAAAACTAATTTTATTGAATAAAATAACAAAGAAGATAGAACACGAACAGAAGAAAGTAAATTAGGAACAAAAAATACTGGTTCTAGCCAGCGTGGCTAAACTAAGCGAATACTTTGCAATATAGGCCTATGTAATTGGAGATTTTCGTCACGTTTTCATAACGTGTTTCAGGCGTAACGTATATAACTTTATATAAGTTGTTCACAACATGCATTATGATACTAAAAATGCTTTCACACTCCTAGATGCACTTTTCCTTTGCGACTTTGCACCGCTTATATATGGACCAATACGCATATCTATCTACTTGTGCGATGTCTCGCACGAACTCAGTGATATTATTTCAATGGATGTCGGTATTCACTCTATTAATTATTTCTTCCCACGACCCTCAGCTCCCAAGGGTAACTCTTAGTAACTTTTTTCGACACAATTTTTCAGTATTTTGGTACCAATGACAGATTTTGCAGTAGTGTATTGGGGTGCCAGTTGTAGACCACCTCCTAGACGGTACGGACTGCTAAAGCAGGACAGCGAGAAGCGCACACCACCAGCAGCCATAGTAGATTAAAGGTTTCTCATGGGTACCCAGGACAACATGTAACCTCCCCTTTACTAATCGGCCTATCCTGCTCACGATATAAAATAAGACTGTGGATCACGTGAATGCCTAGTGGATTTTTGCTAATTAGATAAGGCTATCTTACCCGAAGAAATAATACCGATAAGTAGGAGGAAAGTGTACAACAAATCCTTCTGCTGGAAAAGTCTACTAAAATTAAAAAAGTATAATTCGGAAATTGAAAGGTGTTTTGTGCATTCACTCACGAACAACATTTGACAGAAAAGGAGTACCACTGAGCATGAATCCAAAAATTACACTAATGGATGAAAAGGATAACATTAATGATTGCCAGCACACTAGGGCAATTTCCATCCAAAATCCTGTACAAGATGAGGGGGAAAGAAAAACATGTATTGTTAAACACTGACGTGGCAACTGAAGGTTGACATGTTTTTTTGACACTAATTTTAAGTGAGTATGTAATGATGAAGAAAACTGAGATGTCACTCTTACGTTATGTTTGTCATTAAATTTTGAAAAAAAAAGAAACAATCGAGTAATGATTTGAAAATATGCAATAAATTGTATGTTAGTATTGAATTTCGTTACGTGAACAATGACTTTCAATGAGCTCAACGTAACGTCATCAAAGAAATTTAGGGAAAAAAAGCAAGCACTTTTTACGTTACAGTTGCTTATTTTGCAAATTGCATTTCAAATTATTGTCTGAACAACTGAGCTTTTTTATTGACTTGAACAGAAATAAATAATACAATACATACCAAACCAAACAGCCATGTGCTCCAAGCTATAGGTAAAATAAATAAAACATCCACACCCTTAATTTGTGCATTTCTTTAGCTTTGGACTTTTCCAGTAATTGATTCTCAAACTTGAAAAATGAAATTGCTTTACTATACACATATACTGAAACCACTGTTGTACAACAGTTAATTAAAGGTAGACTCAGGCTAAACTTCTTAAAAGTGAAATTATTTAATAATAAAGTGGCTGTAACTATTCAATTTGTTTCTTATGACACTCGGTTAGCATATAAGGTAAAAAAAATGAACAAGAACCCTGCTTGGTAATAATGTCTGAGAACAATGAGGACACCATCGTCCTGAGTTTAATTGATTATTATTTAAATAAATGTTATCAATCAAATTACATTCAGTTGTGCTGCCTGGTTAGCCGTTTATACTTTCTACCACGAACAGTCTTACTTCAGTGCTGTGCACAAGGCAAAACTCAGAGCCCACGACGGATCTGTGTTGCTGGAACTGCTACTGTTGTTGCAGAAGATAGCAACTTGTGGAGCCACGGCTAATTACAGGAATTAATACAGCCTCTTCCGCCCATCCACTGTCCTTACCCCTGCTACTAGACATCTGGCCGGCTCACGTTCATGATGCTGCCGAAATGGTACTCTCTACTGGGACAGCGTTAACACCACTCTTCCCCACACTACAATGGCTGGAATCTCTCTCTCTCTCTCTCTCTCTCTCTCTCTCTCTCCGCGTTCTCTCCGCCACAACTCCCTACCCAAAGATTTTGAAATGCACAAGCATTGCTATTATCATTGCTAGTCGATACAAATAACAATTCCTTTGCCTTTTCCCAGAGCTTATAAGTTTAACAGTAAGACACAGATAAATACAATGAAACGTCAACAGACTTCTACCTACATTTACACATACAGTGAAGTAATGTCCTTACTTATTAAAAGAAAGCATTTAAACTACAACTATTTACATACAATTCAGCAAAAATGTTATATATCTGTAGCAGGTGTTATGTATCCTGCATTTTCAGTGTTACAAACAGTACAAGAAAAGTAACTGCAACAAAAGGTATTCTCAGAGCCACAGGAAGTTGAAGAATTTTGGACAAAGTTTCCATATTTCGCTGATAAATGTAGAACGGCTATCTAAAGACTGATGTGAGTATCTGAGTAAGCTATCCATTGGTCATAACACGGATGTCATAGCTCTCCAAGAATCCCATCTAGATGAAGATAATGTAACAAAGAGTAAGGTTGCAGGATACATAATAATAGTCTACCTGCCATCATCAAACATGTCTGTATCATATATGTAAGAAATATCTTTCATGATATTAAGGGAACAAGATGCCAAGGGATCAGTGCCATCGAAGTAATCACTGTGGAGCAGAACGGATTAACTGTTGTTTCAGTGTACAACACACCGAGCGTAGAGTGGCCCACCCAGTCTTACCCCCTGTACCTCAGCCATGTTATCTCCTTAATTGATTTCAACAGCCACCACACAAACTGGGATTATAAAAACAGAGTTGATAATGGAGAGAAATTAGTATAATTGGCAGAAGGAGTGGAATTCTGTCTTATTTATGGCGCCAAAGAAATGAAAACGACAACTCCCAAGACCTTCCTGTTCATACAGTCTTCAGTGTACCTCCTCCTTGACAACATGCACTCTACTGTGACATAATGGAAAAAACAGCAAGAAGTTAGATATTAAAGAAGTGTGGTGCAAGGGGTAGAATGCTGCAACCATGAAACATCAAGGAGTTCAAAATCCGTCTGCCAGTCTACCACGATTTTATCTGAAGAGAAATAAGTGTATACGACTGAACGGAATAAGAACCGGTCACTCCAGGTGCAATAATCTGATGCACAAATAGGGACTCCAGGAGTCTCAAGCTTCTCCTTGTGGGGCCCAAGACCAACAGTTCAGCATATTGTCCGAGACTGCTCTCTGAGGTAGTACACACGACCGTTGAGTAATTTTATTAAAGCTACTCCTTCTGCTACCGACTGGCTTAATTCAACAGATGCTGAACTTTGACTAAATGTATCTTTTTTTGATTAAGAGTTCCAATTTTATAGCAGTGGTGGAAAGTAGCGCTTCAGTTGTAAATTACTTTATTTTCACGCGACCGGTTTCGGAGCGTTATACACCCATCCTCAGGAGTCGTAGATGTCCTGAGGTCCCCGAGCTCTGAGTGTACAAGGCATGGTGTGCTGCCTATGAGCGCAGAACAGGGAGTCCCTGTTCTGCGCTCATGGGCAGCACACTGCGCCTGGTACACGGGGCGCTTGCGGACCACAGAACAGATACGACACGCGAGGATGACCTCACAATGGTCCGAAACAGTCGGTGTGAAAATAAAGTGAAGCGGTATTTTCAAACTCTACTATAACGGTCAGTTGCGGATGTTCTGCCAACAGGATTGTTTGTGACCCAATTTTATACTTTAAATGTCCCCCTGTTAGTATTATCCAGTTATTAACTTTATCAGTTTGAACATATTAGCTTTGTGCCTAAATCCTTAAATATGTAATTCTAAACTACATGTATTTCACAATATCTGCAGTTGTCGCCATACGATAAATAAAATAAATAGTGGCAGGATGCACTTCTATCAATTCTGTGTCGTAGGTACATCTAATTACTGTTTTCTGCAAATGTATCTAAAAGGATTAAAATGTACACCTGTTATTTTTCAGGTTCTTAGGGCCTCTCACACCTCTGCCCCTTGATGGGTAGCTGAGTGATTTGTAACAAATTCTGTGATAGCAGATTCGAACTAATATTGCAGGATCAGGCGCCTACACCTGTTTTGAATCATAACAACAGAACACATTCCTGAACATGTCTGTTAACAGCTCCGGTTAGTACAGTAAACAACAAGTCAGCCGTCGTCCGCAGCTCGTGGACTAGTGGCATTGTGTAATATCTGTCAATACTGCTGACACGGTAACTCAGCGTGTTCGGTCAGAGGGTTAGCCCCCCTCTGTGGTAAAAAAAAGAAATCTGAGTGAACAAATCAATGATGAACTATAACAGGTGTCATGAGACATCCTCTGGATCAAGGGGTCCCGGGATCGATTCCCGGTCGGGTTGCGGATTTTCTTCACCTGGGGACTGGGTGTTTGGGTTGTCCTTATAATTTCAGCCTCATTATCATCATCATTTGTGACAGTGGCTAGATTGGACTGAGTAAAAAATCGCACTGTGCAAGAAATTGGGACTTTGTCAGGGCGCTAATGACCGCGCAGTTGAGCGGCACACAAACCAATCATCACCATCATGAGTCATCTGGCAGAAGTTTATTTACATCACTTCACTTTGGCATCGATATTACTGCGAACATCTTCTCCAGAAGTACATGAGGTTATTTCGGTATACTGACTAAAAGTTGTTGTAAGAAGCGCGCGCTAACCAGCTCAAGTGGCGTGCAGTTCGATGTTTACTTTTGTTCAACAGCTGTATGTATTTCAAACTCGCAGATCTAATTGACATTTAATTTAAATTACTGCATACTCCTGAACACTATGAGGGTAAACTACTAATATTAGTTGTTGAACAAAAACAAACTTCGACTTGTGTTGGTTAGCTCGTGATTCATGTTGAAAGTTGTAAACAATAAAACGAAATACATTAGGTACGTTTGAAGAAGATTCTCATAGTAGTATAGAAATCTAGGGCATATTTAAATATAAGGGGCGGGTAAAATGTTGGCGTTTGAGGGCGCTGCTGCAGTGTCTGTGAAACGTTGGGCGACTCCGATGCGGGTATACAAGAACCGATCTGTAGGTAACGGATTAGTGCACCATTCGTGTGTTTCGACGTGTGTGCTGTAAATGCGGAAACGTGCCCCATGGCGATGTTATGCATCCAAACAGGAGCCAGATGCTGTTTTCTTTCCTTGTGTGGTATCAATAGCTACAACTCCATCGCGTAGGTTGGCACTAAACACCGACACCGACGACAGCGCCCTCTAGCAGGCGCTCTGCAGATCTATGAGCTCCGCTCCACATTCTACCTATTTGACCAAGAGCAGACGGCCGGGACACATCACTTCAGCTTCGCTTCATATTCTTTGCTCTACTTACATGCACCAGTAAACCACTTTTACTTTCTTGCAGTACCGACGTGTATTCCCGTTTCCTGTTCCTATTCATTTCCTTTATTCGGCCAACCTTTAAATTTTCAGGTGCAGACCCATGTGCCGCCTTCTTGGCGGGATACAAAACCTTAGCTGAAGAAGGTCAAACGCCGATAGAGTATTATCGGGGAATGAAGAATTTGTATGGGGCGTCACGACCGTCGAAAACTACCGTTGTGGTCAAAGGATGCTGCTGACTCATGGTAAGCCACGTCCCCATATCGCAAATGCCGTAAAGCAGAGGCTACACCAGCTCAAGTGGGTGACACTCGAGCACCCATCCTGTAGTCCTTTTCACCCCACTGCAATCATCGTGACTTTTGTCGTTTTAAAATGGCAGTGAGGGGGTCAACGATTCCTGTAAGACATAAAGCAGGCATTTACAGACCGCTTCATGCAATAGGACTCGGTGTTTACCAAACAGTTGGTTTCAACCTGGTGGGATTGTGGGAGAATCTTCTCAACGCCCACGGCGAGTTTGCCTGATAGGCATACCGATTTTCGACTGCACTACCATTGAACACAAACTTCCTAAACGCCCCTTATACATAAACTCTAGCAGCTGACTTGATGTTTACTTTCTAATCGAAGCATAAAAGTAAAAGGCTAAGATGACTTCACTGCATAGACGGAAGTGGACACCGTATGGCTTTGCCATGTATCATAATATTGGAAGCATTATGCGTTACGGCATAAATTCAAGTGCTGGAACGCCAGTCGGGAACGAGAGAGCAGAGAGGGCTGTGAGGAAGACGTCAGCTAATCATACGCTGAACCTACAAAAGCTTCAAGACTAGTGATCTTAATATAAGCTTGAAGATCATTACCCCTCTCTTATATTTTATGTAGCTCAAACTTTTTTTTTTTGGATTTCGCCCTTTACTAGTGACACATCTGTATAAATGCCAAGTTAAGTACTGCAATCATTTAACTTTGTAATAAAATCCATTAATACGCTTTGTTTGAATTCTGTCGAGCGATCCGAGAAATCAGGCTTCCTAGACACCCCATATTCGACAACTCGGCAGGACTCAACATTATCTACATCTACATCCATACTCCGCAAGCCACCTGACGGTGTGTGGCGGAGGGTACCCTGAGTACCTCTATCGGTTCTCCCTTCTATTCCAGTCTCGTATTGTACGTGGAAAGAAGGATTGTCGGTATGCTTCTATGTGGGCTCTAATCTCTCTGATTTTATCCTCATGGTCTCTTCGCGAGATATACGTAAGAGGGAGCAATATACTGCTTGACTCTTCGGTGAAGATATGTTCTCGAAACTTTAACAAAAGCCAGTACCGAGCTACTGAGCATCTCTCCTGCAGAGTCTTCCACTGGAGTTTATCTATCATCTATCATGACCTTGCCTTCTTCCGAATTCTGTGCTTGACTTGTAAATAACCACTAAATGGGCCTCTACTCCTGCAGTTTCACGTGAACTCCGAACAACTGTGCAGCTTGATATTTCCTATGTATAGAAATCAATGTCAGGTGTAAAGGCAGCTATAACAGAAGTATGCCTATTGAATGATGACGACTTTACATTTGCCATGAAGCAGCCTCAATTTCAACTTTAATGATTTTACATCTACATGAATTGCTGGATTACAAGTTAACGTTAGTAGGAAGAATCTTTATGATTTTACGGCATCAACACTGTATAAATATCGCAGTCAACAATACCTCCGAACAGGGCTCATTGAAGGAAAATATGCGAAGGAACAAGGAATTAATCTCTGGAAGTGACTGTTATTGAACTTCTGTGGACAGGTCAACAGAATACAGATAAAGTAACGGTCTTCCAATGCAGTTTTATCATATTGTAGGTTGAACAACGAAGTAAACCGAAATCAGACAGATTAATTCACTGTGTTGCAACAAGTTGTACTATCATATAGATGTAATTACAAATACTGAAGTAACCTTTAATATTGAAGTAAATTGGTGAAGCTCTAGTTAAGTAACAAGCCACAAATGTGAATGTGGTAGTTTTAATAAAACACTTTTCAAATACCTGCATAGTGCAAAGTGGTAATTAGAACTTCACTGTAATTTAAATTAGTTTACTCATAACGTGCTGGAACAATCTGGTTTTCACGTCAGTAATGATTACTATTGTGCAAAGAAACACAATAACAATATGACATGACAACGACTTGGGACTATTATTAGTTAATATATACGTTTTTGCATTTATTTCAGCTAGCAAGATTAGGCCCTTATGTCCTCTGTTACACAGATTGTGTATTAATTGACCATTATACAACAGAAACCTAACAGAGAATGTGACAACAGTCAAGAAGGAATTAAAGTAGGGAAAAAGGCAATTGATCGAGGGAGACATAAGAAGGAAAGATTAACAGACGAGCTGGTAAAAACGTGAGCTTTAACTTTAAAAAAAATTGTAGATAAATTTTTCAGCAGTCTTCATAGTAATTATTGGCCAAACTCAACGAAAGAAATCGCATCATTTGAGGAAAGCATGATAATAAGAGACAATAGCTCATACACCTTTGTTGCACAACTAAAAGAGACTAACCACAGAATAGTAATATAGATTAATCACTACAAATATTACATAAGTTACAGAAAGGTGAAACAGTGGATGTGATGGAATACATTGAAATTTACATAGATATAAATGGCAAATCAACGCTTTAAATGTAAAAGAACCTAGGAAATGGATCATTTTTGGAAAACTTTTTACTAGTTTCACGTCGAAGCGTGACAGAATCATAGAATGTAGAACTAGCGTTATACTCATCAATAAATATGACTGTAATGCGAAAGATCACGTAACCATAAAGAGGTTCTACTCGATTCCCATAGTTTTCAGAATTGTTTCGTTATAGTGCTGTGATATATACATAAGATCTTTATAACAACTATTCAAAATGATGTGCTTCCACAATAACAGAACAAATATTTACAGGTCATTTTAAAGTAGTTACATACAGTCACATTTACACCAATGATGAACAACAATTAAACTGAGAACATTGATAAATATAGCTTCATTAACAAATTTCTATAACATAATTGCAATCATCTTAGTGTAAGTACGTTAAAAAATCAACCTCACATATAAGAGCTTTGCAAAAAATGCTGAAAAGTAATGTGCTCCTAATATCAAAGACGTGAGTGGCATAATATAACTTAAAGAATCGTCCATAAAGCAAGTTATAATCCGCCTAGTATGTCTTGGGATATAACTTGCGCCTTTGTTAATATCATAAGTGATACAAATGTGTCTGATGTGTGAAGCTGACGATTTAGGTACTTGAAAGTGGCTTAAGGGTATAATTGTACAATTGTACATCTAATAAAGAGAATGGCAGCTGAAGGCATCACGATATCATTGAAGCGATTTATCACAGCTGTAGATGCAATCTCAATTAAAATTATATAATTCTTTTAATCATACACACAGGGAATCCTACGAGAATATATATCTACTGAACTACTATAAGGAAACTATAGAGTAGAAAGGGATGTAAGAGGGTCCCAATCTGAGACTTAAGTTTGGAGTGTACCAAAGAAATTACTATCAATTCAGCATGTTCCAAAGTTGGAAAATTTCTCCACGCATATAGGGGTTCATTTTACTCAAAATTACTTGCACTATTAAAGACAATAATCACACATTAATAGAAGTTTGATTTGGTTGTACACAGTTACTCGCCCGGAGAGAGGAATGGTGATATTAAAATATAAATTAAATTTGTGCAGTTACAAACGAGCAGAAATTTACCAGACATGTAATGATTCGTTACAGTCACAGTGTTCTTAGTTTCTGAGTGAACTTAATCATTGGCACTGTTTGGGATTCACTGCACGTGTTTGCATATCCACGTAAACGTTCGGTTCAGTCCACCGAAGAAATCATTATGAAACCACGATAAACGTGATATGAAACACATGCAAACATTGTAGGGATATCACTACAGGCGACTGATTTATTGACCACTTAGTGTCTTCAAACCTTAGAATACGTGGACGAATGCACAGTGCGCTACAAGACGGGTATTGCGAACGAAATAGGAGTCAGAAAATTATGACAAAATTCATTACTCTGTGGGTTTTATATTTCTTGATTTAGTTGACATGTAACTAACGTATAAGTTGAAGACGCGTGGTTAGATATTGACCAAAGACAAAGCAAAGTTACAAATTCGCTCACTGCGTCTGGTTTCTACTGAAAGATTTTTGAAATTTCACCGAAATTAATCCCTATCACATAACTGATATAAACTAACTTTTTTCCAAATCGGACATCCCAGTTAAGCCTCACAAAGAACAGCCGAGGTAATCTGAAATCATGTTACCAGGATCGAGAGTATTTACAGTTCAGCAGTAGGCCAACAGTCACTCAAATGCCGGCTGACTGGAGCGGCCAACGATATTTGCGAACGTAGATGGAAGGTTCGGTTTCCTCAGTTTACCCAACTGTAAACATGAAATAGAAGGAAACTGTCCAAAGATCAAGCTACACTGCTGTATTACTACAGTGGAGACTCAGTTGCTAAGGTGGAATGCGTCGCTGTGACCACCATTAGCCCTTTCAAAACCCTTGACTCATCTACACTATTCAGAGGATAGAAGTTCGAGATGTGGCATTAAACGTTTACTACACATTTGATTTGTGTTGCACATTAGTGCTTACACTTTAAACCGTGTAATGTGCACGTACTCTCTCCTTAACGTTTCATAGAGGCAAGAGTAGAGTCAGCTAACCTCAAACAGAAGACCACCCTTGTTTTTCAGAGTCCTTAATTACAGTTCGATACCCATTCACACGATATCAGTGTACGTCGTATAGTCTTTTATGAATAACAAGAAAAGGAACATTCCCAACACAATCACAACAACAGTTTACCTCCACTCGAAGAATCATTACGAAACCTGGTCGCACTATATAATTAGGGCTTTTTCTTCCTGTGAGCTATACATGAATACATTAGTTACTAATAGTACGTAGCTGTAATCTTCATATTTCTCAAAAACGATGTCTTGAGTTGCGCAGTTAAATGCATTAGGGAGTTCACAGAAAACTTGGTTGGAAGTCCTGCCATGAGTCCTATTATTCGGAGTAGTTGTAAATCTTTTTATACTGTTTCGTATTTAGAGAAGAATGAGCTTTCTTATTCAGTAAAAAATAGAGACTCGTCACTTTCTTCTAGAGGAATCTTACAACAACATTCATGTACTGCAGCCACGAATGAGACCTCCTGTTATCAATTGTTACTGGCTATGGCTCAGGGCAAGTATGACGGCAAATCTTTTTTGCTGAAACAAGTACGCTTGGCTGCCATAATTCTACCCAGTGCTGACGATCTGACTGCAGCGGCGCTAGTAGCAGAACCTGGAAGGTGGAGAGGCGGGGAGGTGATGCCACGAATATTGTGTATGGACCTCCACAACCGCTTGGCATACCCACCCACAGAGACAAACAACTGTTTCATTAACGGCTTCAGTCGTACTGACAGTTATGGGGAGAGATCCACTTTGATGATTCTGTTCTCACGTGAACACTTGTACGACAAACCGACATTTTAATGTAGTGTACCATTTATCAACGCCATTTAGAATTACTTTTATAATTGTCAATTTCTTTTGAAACTACCACCGAAAACCTGGTATTAGATGCAGCTCGTAACTGTAAAATTTATTATCTGCGATATTACTATTGGGAATGGTGAATAATAAACAACACCAGTCATTCGTGATTTTCGTCCCAACAACTCTGTCCTCAGTTTTCAGAATTCGCCCAGGAATTTATCATTCTTTTGTAAAGCAACTGTGCCACCTTCGTGGTCAGATGCTCAGCGTTACTGGAGACTGACATAAAGGTCCTTGGTTCCAATACCGTGGACCAGCTTGAAATTTTCAGCGGAGAATAGACAAGTAATAGGTCCTGATTAGGCCAAATTTTAAAGTGCTTGAATACATATAAACACTGAAATTCGATGGCAGTCGGCGTCGCACTGAAAGGCTTACAGCAAAATTGACCTCACTGGACATTTATCTATTTAAAACATGAGTAACCCAAAAAGGTAATAAACAAAGGAAATTGCATCGGAAAGGAAATAAGAGTGGAGACCATTTTTACATAGATTTAGCGCAGCTACGTAGAGCGCATTGCAATAGTATCGTGCATATGCTTATCGAGACTTGCCGTATAGACACGTTTCCGGTAATAGAATGCGACCAGCACCAATACGTTCCGAACCAGGGAATATTTTTGCGCGCGGGAATGAAAGGCATGCGTTGTCGGCAGACCGGGATGCGAAATGTGACGGTTTTTAATCGAAGCAGCCAATCGTGCAAACAAACGCGGCTCCAGCAATTCTTCAACGTGCCAACGCTTTGTTCTGCCTCCAGCCAACAACAATAAACACCATAAAAATATCGCGTTCGCAATTAAAAAAGTATTACAGCATCCGAAGCGGACAACATAAAACTGTGGAAATGAAACTCGGACGAAATCCATCCAGGGTGCCCATAAATCGCTTGTGATGTATTGCAACTCAAAAATTGTTTAATGAAAAAGGGAATGCGCTGGTAGAGAACAAAAGATTTTTGCGTCGAATCTGCGATCAAAATGTGCCAGTATGACGGGGTGTGACAGCTACGTCCGCAGTTCAGAGATTATTCGGTAAAAGGGCGCTTAACAGTTCACCGGATATGACACTGACCAGTTTAAAAAAACAAGTGACACTGCGCTCTACCTGTCATTCATTGTGTGTGAAAGTATTCCGAGCTCCATGACCGTAAATACGTAGCTCGACAAAATCCATGAACGTCGTGAACTCCGTACTTTTAAATATTTCGCTTACGAGCATCTTCTAGAGAGTTCTACTCAGTTACTGCGGTTCTTGTTACTTTTGTGCTAACTAGCAAAATAACAAATTTCGACAAACATACAATATTCAATATTTTTCTTAATCATTGCAGTTCATTTTAATGTTTTTAATATGCTATGTTCAAAATGCTATCACATAAGGTTTCCTCACAAAGTAATTGTGAATAATCAGATAATTCATATAAACACAAAACATTAAGAAATATATATTAAAAAACATGGTAAAATAAGGCATTTCAAACATTAGAATGATGAATTATGTTCTTCACATGTAATGAAAAGGCATCAATCTTATTCCCCTCAAATCTCGGTTGAATTTTCTTTTGTGAACTAGTATGAAGTATCCAGCTGTAGTAAGCTACCCTGCAGACATCACACCTGTTCTGATAGGCCGATTCAGTTTGTTTAAATTTTGTATGAATCGCTTCTTCCTGTTACTCACTCACAGCAACTAGATATCCTAGAATAAAGCTGTCACTTAAGTCCAGATAGTGGGGCCTCAAGCACATTCAGCACCCAATACCTCGACGTCATCGAGCTTGTACTTCAGTGTTCCTCGCAGTCAAGGTATTTGCAATTGCTATGAAACTTAATGACAACTTGTTTAAATGATATCCAAGATGATCATTTGGGAGGGCTACAGTTAATAGTTCAATAGCTCCAAGTTTTATATGAACTCGAGGCAGAAGTTTGTTTTGGATCCCCCTTCGAATCCAGTAGGTCCTTTTTCCCTCCAACATTTTTGGCTTTCTAACTGGACAGAATTTTTTAGACCAGTGCTTGTGTTAGCTTGACTTCCCCATTTGCATTAGGAGCAAGTGATGTTTCTCACAACAAATGTTTATTCAAAAGTGCACTAAACAGTCTTCTTTGACAAATCCGGAGATTGTCAGCTGCTTCTTTTTCACTATGTGTTTCCGACAGATGTCAGAACTGGTTAAGAGAATTATTATAACTTTTAGAAGCTATTCGAATAAACATGCACAAGTAGATTTATCGGTGTTGGATGAAGCGTGCGTGAAAACCCACAGGTAGTAAAACACTACAGTCATCGCTATTACAATATCACCGGTTATATTAACTAAAAGGTGGGCCGCTTATTGTAGCAGGTTACACGACAAATATTCACAAAACGACTAAAAATCTACATTTTGCATACCTCACAGGAATTCTGAGTCAATGCTGTACCTCATCTCAACTTTTCATTATGATCTTCACAAGAAATTACCAACTGCCACACGGACAGGCGGATTTCCATTCAAGACGTGCCGTCAGAATATGAATGTGAATCGGCCAAATTCTGTTCAGTTTGTACAAGGCATTATCTCTTAATAGCATACAACATTTTGCTTAGATGAATGAAACACGACTTTTGTACAGGTAACATCTGTAATGAGACAGTTAAGTTGTTTAACTTTTATAGGACATCCTAGCAATGATGTTAGGAATCTAATGACTGTCATCTGACCTGAAGGTCTTTTTTCTGTGACTGACCTTTATGAGCTGAGTATATTGAAACATGCACTTGTTTGATTGTTTATCTGGCATAGGTCCCAGACAGAACTCTTTCGCATTCATCCAAACCATGCGATATAAGAACCACCACAAAGGTATTACTCAATTATACAATCGAAATGGCACATATAGTTATTGTTTTAAATGTGTAAAAAAATTTAAATTTAATAAATATGGTTTTCAAACCAACAAACACTGAGAGAATTAACAACAATAGAATATGCAAGTTTTAGAACAATTTCACGTTATTAGATGAGTGATTTAAGAAAAACCCAAATTCATACGTAAACACTGAAAGCATGTTGTATGACAACCCACAGAAAAAAGAACAAATACATTTTGTTAATAATCAGGCGTTGACATAAAACGATCTTGAGCTTTGTCCAGAGATCTCTAGTTCCATTCATTCAGCTCAGATTAGGTACCAAAAAACACATACTGCGTAAAAATTAAAACTACGTAGCCACAAGGTGGCTAAACAGAAGTTAATTACAAATTTACAAATAGAACGATGAAAAATTTAAAACCTTACTGGTCTTAGCCATTATCGCACTAAATAAGGGAAGACTTCCAGTTTGGCAGTTTTTGTGTCTCGCCTCAATAATCACGAAGTAAAAAAATTGACCTTTTAACACTAGAGTTATTAAAAGGGAATAAACAATTGAAAGATTCTTATGTCATGACACTTATAAGAAACGGGCCTTCTACAAAAAGACACACAAAATTATTAATTCTTTTTATACGCAGCCATTATCGCACTAAATAAGGGAAGACTTCCAGTATGGCAGCGTACAGCTCTTTCCAAATAGCCTTAGGAATAATCTGGGAATGTTTAAGGAACCTGGAATGCTGATCCACCTTGAGGACTAAGGCAAATATGTTAGCAACTAAGGAAAGCTAGAGAGCATTTCAGAATTGTACGTGGTAACCCACATAAAATTCCTATAATACTGCCCGTCTCAAAGAACAGTATGTTTCACCAACCACAATCCGTTTTTAGGCACACATAACAAAACATGTTCACGGTTTTCTTTCTGCAAAGGTCTTCTGCTGTTTTACAGATACTGGTAGCTGGAAACTTATAAACCAACGCAATGGGAATGGGAAATTTGCCGGTTCTGAAGACGCAGACTAGCGAACATGAGGAAGCGGGAAGTAGTATTTCTTTGATAGTCATATGCACACCTCTCACAGTTACAGATCACTATCCGTAGTACCACAAACCGATCCACTGTCCTCAGTGAAGAGCCCTAAATGCTATACAGAACAGCAACCAAAATTCCCCCCAGCAGGAGAGCGTAAGGAATTAAACCCATTCTGTGCGCGGCATCTCTGCCTCTATCAGGACGCCAGTAAGCCCTTAGCTGTGATAAGAAGTGCAGATAAAATTTTTATAACTTTTCTGCGTATCGTATTTGTGATAACCGATAATGATCTTGAACAATTTGGGAGGTTATCGAATAATCTATCTGAAACAATGGGGAAATTCTGATCATTTACAAAACTGTTCTGGGTGATGAATAAACGCAGCAAATGCGAGGTTCGTTTGTTGATAGTAAAGACTATGTTTTATCTTAGTGTTATTTTTATGAAGCCTATTATTTCCTCCTCCAGTGATAAAGACAGCCTCACCGCAGCTGCCACCACAGTGGAGTGGTACAGTATCTCTGAAGAGACCACATACTATCTGAAACAAATTGTGAGCTATTCAAGCTGCTGAAGAGTGGCGGCTGATTTTTCAGTAGTTGCAGGTGCCACATTCTGTATAACCGATGTAGCTTTGCAACATTAGCCGACAATACCACGATGCGTTGGTACTGGAAAAACTGAAAACAAAGGGATATACAGCCGTTATCTTTCCTGAAGACGGGCAGCTCTACTGGATGGTTGAATTTATGATAGAACCTTCTTGTGTAAAATTTTCTGGTGTTAAAATGGTGCCTCACGTGGATCTCCGGGTGAGAAAAACTAAAGAGGAAATTGTCACAAGAGAAAAAAAGTGGCGTTCTGTGGGTCGGAGTGTTAAATTCTGGACCCCCAAATGGGTATTTGGGATACACAATTTAAAAGGGAATGACTATAGGAATTATGGAAAGGTGATGGTATGAAGAACAAGACTTTGGTATTTTCGTTGACACTGTCACTCTCAAATTCCTCTAACTTCCTAGCCCAGTCAGGATCCTAGAGACGATTATATACTGTATAGTGACCTGTCTTCTCAGATTTTTGCCTTTCATTATTTCTCTAGGATCTACTCCAGTGGTTTCATGTGGGAGAACATTTAATAACCTCTCAAATATCCGTGCTGTCTAATTCCAAACCCTCATCAGTAGTTCTCGTCTCCCTTAACGTGTCGAATAGCTTCCGTTATCTCATCACACATTGTTTCAGTTTATTCACCATGTGCAGAGCTAGTCGGCATAATCTAGGCTCCCAGTCTGTTTTGGCTTCAGTAATGTGATCAATATGCTGTTCAAAGTAGCTTCCGAGAATTCATATTTTCTTATTCGTTACTAAAGCTATTACAACATTATCCTAATTTGATTCTGTATTTATAACTCTAATCTCACAAGGAGTTATTTGATTCTGTATTTATAAATCCAATCGCACAAGAAGTTATAAACACAGAATCAAATAAGGATAATGTTGTAATAGCTTTAGTAACGAATAAGAAAATATGACTTCTCGGAAGCTACTGTGAACAGCATATTGATCACATTACTGAAGCCAAAACAGACTGGGAGCCTAGATAATGCCTACTAGCTCTGCAAATGGTAAATAAACTGAAACAATGTGTGATGAGTTAATGGAAGCTATTCGATACGATAAGGGAGACGAGAACTACTGATGAGGGTTTGGAATTAGATAGCATGGAAATTTGAGAGGATATTAAATGATCTCACACATGAAACCACTGGAGTAGCTCCTAGAGAAATAATGGAAGGCAAGATCTGAGGAGACAGGTCGCTGTACGGTATATAATCGTCTCTAGGATCCTGACTGGGCTAGGAAGTTAGAGGAATTTGTGAGTGACAGTTTCAACGAAAATACAGAAAAGAGATGTAGTCGTGTAAACAACGGAATTACGAATGGAAATTTGCAGGTAGGGGATCAAGTACTAATCCGAAGTCACCGCAGAAGCAAAACCAGTGACAAACTTTTTTATCTGTTTAATGGTCCTTATACGGTTAAAGTCGTAACACATCCCACAAGAGTGTTACTGAAAAAAGTAGATTCAGATTAACAATCTGGTAAGTATCGTTTAAGTGTTGTCAGTAAATAAGTGATCTCTCATATTAAGATTTGCAATTAGAATCGGGAAAAGCACGTGAATCCTAGCAGTGAACTAGACAACTTGTAACTTCTATGATTTTTGAGATTTATGTCGAGAAGTTATGGTAGGAGGAGCCTATACAGGCGCACAGTCTAAAACAAGTAAAACAAGAGAATGAAGACAATAGTCGATTATCATTCACCGTAACAGAGGAAGTGAAGCGCCTTAGAAAAGCCTTTAATTGGTGTAACTGTAACCAATATATAGGGAAAGAGTTTAGTAAGAAGAAATATAATTCTGAGAACGTTAATGTAGTACGAGAGGTACCAGAATAAAGTTTGTGTTATGTTAATGTGACAGTAAACATAGCGTATGCTTATTGATGCCACGTGGGCTGGTAATGAAATGGTTCGCCTTCCCTTGAAAGTAACTTGGTAATATTTAGTATTTTTATGTATGTTATTATTTTAATATTATTTATTAATATTATGAGTACGAGAGCGAAGTCCTAGTAAGCAATGAGTTGAGATGTTTCCAGTTTATTGAGTGGTGTTCTGGGCTATGCAACAGTGTACTACAGGTGGTGTCAGGATCAAAGGATGTCGCTTATTAAAATCCAGACAAGTGACTGTTGTTTCAGAAATTATATGACACGAAAGTAATTAGTGTTCGCTGGAGAATGCGAGCTAGAATGTTCGTCCCAAAACCAACTGCAAAGCTACGTGGTTTTAAGTTAGTTGTTATATTACAGCGTGTCTGCAATTATCAGTTTCCTTTTGGATTGAATCGAGAAACAGTCAAACAAATACTATAAGATTAAATTACACAGGTGAATAAATGCATGTTCTGTACATTTTGTTGACTGCTTAGTGTGCAAGTTAGTAAAAGTAGAATTTTGGTGTAGGTAATGGGGTGAAACTATCATGCTAAAATGATAAGCCTCACAGTTTCTGGAGCTGGTAATTACAGGCAAATATTATTTGAAGTTTCAGTCAGATGTTTGTATTTGTGTAGATACTTAGCCAGAATCCAAATGGCTAGATGTGATTGAAAGAGAGTACGCGGATTGAGTATATAATAATCTTTTATGACATGAAGTAAACCTAGCCTCACTCTCTCATACCTTAACTGGGAATTCCCCTGAATGAGGAAAGTTAAATATCCATTCCTGAATTTGGTAAAGACTAATAACACAGTCATTGAGAAGCTAAGGGTCTGTGCTGGCCTTCGGTTGCTCGACAACGAATAAAGGCAAAGACTTAGTTCGCCTTTATTCTCATTCGGCTTCCGAGTGCCTTTGGGTAGCGGAACAAGGTTTGTGCTGGGAAAATCATGTGTATCATACTTTTTGTATGTTGCTTGTAATAATGTTCGTTGGATGCCACAAGGAGAGTGACGCACAACGTATCGGCGAAGCAGCCACCGGTCATCGCATAAACCAGAGATGTTACGACACTGCGGAGAAGCCGGCCACCGTTCGACTTCGCCGAAGACCAACGATAATAATGAAATCACTGTCAAAAGTCGATGAGGCGTTACGTATATTTTCGCGCTGATGGTTCCAAATGGCTTGTACTTGAGAAATGTGGGCAGTCCTCTTATAAGCTTCGTAGCAGCCAGTTAGTCAAAAGACAACAGGTCATAGACCGTCTTGATTGACGTTTGATTTCTGGTGTGGCGCAGTCAGACTTTCTTATAAGCAGACGTACGGGTTCGGTAAGTCAAATTTTGTGAATGGACTCTCGTAATTGGAGTAGCTCCCAGATTTTATTCTTCCAAGACCCATCTAGGACTGCCTTCGATTCGTTATAGTACCTGTTATTGATTTCTTAGATTTTTTGAAGGGAAGTAATAATTCGCGACTTAGGTGTGGCGTGGAAGGAACTGTAGAAGTCAAGTCTTTGGTTGGTGGTTGTGTATTGAAAGTTATCCAAATTTTGTCCGTCTTGTACTTTTATTTTACTAATAGCACTCGAGGTAATTGGATTGTAGCTCTTATTTTGTGGAGAACTTGGTGGTTCTGTGGTGTCTCGAGCAAAGTATTGACCCGATTACGTATTGTTGGGTGTATAGGCTCTTGGAAATTACGGTAGCAATTACTTGGTATATTAATACTGATTTTGCCCACTATCAAGTGAATTGATCGTACCCTTGACAGTTGGTTAACGTAAAATACAGAAAAGATGAACCAGGACTTATTGAAACTGAGACTTCATTGATTGTTAAAAACAAATGTTTAATTTTCATTTAAGAAACTTTAGTGGGTCGCGATTCGCCAACCTCTGAAGAGGCGCAGCTTTACTGAGTTGTAGAACTTTCAGGGAGCAATGAGGCGTCGGCACTTACTGTTCTTGTTTCCTTTTTTCGTGCGTTTCTTTTCCGTTCGTGGGGTGAATTACTAGTTTTCCTACTGGCACTTGCATACGACCTACGTTTCATTCCACTGAAATTTCTGAGTCGAAAATAAAAGAAGCTACATGCGTTAGCGAAAGTATAAGACAATGAAGAGTTTGCGTTGATTGCTAGTTTCAGCAGATAGACACATTTCTGGCCCTAGAACGAAATATTTTGATACTAGGTAAACGTAATGTTTGCAAAAAAGGTAAAACTATTACAAATTTCACTGCTGACGTAGAAAGGCTAAAGTCATCAGTTACGATGAACTAAGTTCAGTGCAAGTAGCAAAACCTGTAAAGAAAGCCCGTAACAGGAATTCTCAAAAACAAAATAGAGAATATTCATATATTTTGTTAGTGAAAAGCAAGTTGGTCGTATGTTTTGTCTTAACATAGCTAAAGCGGGGAAGGAAAGTTTAATTATATGTTTATGGGCTACCTAAGGAGAAAGATAGTTAAAGGAAATGAACTGAAATCATTCTAAATCGGTGTTTGGGTTATTATAGAAATATAACGGTTCATTATGTAAGTCTTTTTCGTAGTCGTTATATTTGATAGCAAATAATAAAAAAAATTGCAGTATCGTTGAGATAGATTACGACCAGCTAACAAATTCGCAGAAATTCTGAATGTAAGGAAATAAATCTCCATAAATAAAGGAAGTATTTCCATACGATTGTAGCAAGAACTTATTAATAAGAAAGAGAGATCAGTTTATCTGTTCCAATATTAAGAGAGAAATATCCCACATCAAAGTGGTTCAAATGGCTCTGAGCACTATGGGACTTAACATCTACAGTCATAAGTCCCCTAGAACTTAGAACTACTTAAACCTAAGTAAGCTAAGGACATCACACAACACCCAGTCATCACGAGGCAGAGAAAATCCCTGACCGCGCCGGGAATCGAACCTGGGAACCCGGGCGTGGGAAGCGAGAACGCCATCGCACGACCACGAGCTGCGGACTATCCCACATCACATAAAATCTGTAATCCCCGGGGCAATTGAGTATTATCTCCGACTGAGGGCTCAGAGGAATCATTATTTGGCCCGACGACAATGCCGCATTAAACAAAAGACAGCAATATCATATTTTACGCTAGAAAGATTTGTTAAAGTTCTTACTCGTAAATGCTCGCCTATAAAGTTGCCGACTCTTCATATCATTTTGAGCTGAATGGATTTGTTACTTACTTATTCATCTAGAGTAACATCTGTAATAATGTTCTGAAATAAGAGGTTTGTTTGGACGTGACAGATAACAATTCCATGTATTATATTCAGAGTACATGTTTACAAAACTAGTCAAACACAGTGTGACGTCTTGTACAGTGGCTCACTCTGTCGTAACATCTCAATCGGGATGGCGGCGTTGTCTAAGGAGAAATGATCAATATACAAGGATACGGCAGGAGCGATTATTCGAAGCAAAAACGTGTAATAAACATGGGCACTAAAACGCATACGTCAAGACCTCTCAGCACTTCATCATATTTGATACTGGAGACAAATTCTTTTATCACAACCATTTTGCTTCCCATATTTTGTGAGCTGGTAACAGAAAAAATAAAATATAGTCTAATAAACATGGGCTGTGAAATGGATAACATTGGAGCTATGCATACTCCTTCCACAGAACTGATGTTTTTCACAGTACCAACAATGAACAAGTGTTGTTATCTCTTAAGGTATGCACTTTAGAGCCCCATGTTTACTGGACACTTTTTGCATTTTCTTGTCCACCTCTCAAAATATAAACGGACAACAAAGATCTTGCTGTGGAAGACATTGTTCACAGTTCATAACGTGTACATATTAGAGTCCGTGCTTACTACATGTTTTGCTTCGGATGATCGTTCCTGTCATATCTCTAAGTGTTGATCATTCCCCCTGGTACATCCAGTATAGCACTGTTGTAACACCATCGCTCTAAGTCTGTCCTGATTTATTTTGCCTTTTGTTTTGTTTAATGTTATAACGTCGAGTTTCTGTAAATGTTGTTAGATTGAATCGATACAGTGAGAGTGTTTATTCTTTTCTCTGTTAAAAACCTTGATGTATTTTAGAGTGTAGAAAGTGTAACCTCTGTAATATGTATAATGTGAGCGAATTATATGTTTTGTCTTCCCCATATAATCTCATTGGTAAGCTTTAAAACTGAAGAATTTTATTTAAAAAATTTGTGTAGAACAACCAATATGTGCAAACGATATGTTTTGTTTCAAGTGATTGTTTGCTGTTATGTAGACATGTGACCTTCACTTAGGGTTCTTAGTTATTTTGTATGTAAAAGGTGATGTGGTTCCCCTCGGGGACGGAAATTTGTAGCGCGCGAAAATCGTGGTTGACATGGATAGAAAGGTGGAACCCAGAGTCAGTCGGGGATGAGCTAATGAAACATCAACAGCTCACGTAAGGTCGTGAATTGTGCTGGTGCCGAGAGGGGATTTTTGTGCCGTTTCCCAGTGTGCCAAAACCTCGGGGGGATGTAGTAACTAGTTGGAATTATGTTGTAATTGATATGTATCATCGCTACCAAGAAATGACAAAGTCCAGCAATTCTACGTGCAAGTCCACCTACCAACATGTAATAGTCACCACATTGTACCATCACTGTAACAGGACCGAAGAACTATAGTAATGTACAGTGAAGGATCAGCTCATTGTATGTTATAGTATAATCGAATATAAGCTAACTTATAACAGAATTTATGTACCTACCTTGATTTTCTCCTTATCACAACACCTGTCAGGTTTCTCTCCGTTTGAACTATGATTACCGAGTGTTCTTGTTGAGGAATGAAATGAAAGCCGCAAAGCCAAACAGTTAATTAAATAATGTTGTCTGATATTTGGTAAGAAGGGAGTATTCAGATTTACTGTGGATTTGGTAAAATTTTTGGAGATAGTAAGTGTAGCTTTGTGATTGAATCAGTCCAATTTAAAGTTTTGCAGACTTTCAAAGTTACCTATTTAATTATTGACTGGAAAGTCGAAGTCTGTAGTAATAAAGACAATTTGACGTTACTTTAAAAAATTAAAAGGTCTTAAAACTGAGACTTATAAAGTTTGGCTTAGGCAATGATCATAGTGTTGCCTGTTGCAAATTTTAAAAAGTGAGTCAGTATCTTACAAATTTGTCAGTAATGTGTCTCACTGCAGTAAAAGTCGTGAACTGCATTTGTGGAAAGTTATATGCTCATGTTTGCAAAGTGCTTGACTCTCTTGTGTATTGGAAGTGTATATTAACAGTGTAACAGGATCCACAGATTGTCTATTGTGCTTATGCTACGTAACAAATAACAGAAAGAGAATTATCTAAGAAAACATTAACTTCTTTTATTCAGATGACGTTGGGGAATAGTTTGCTAGTGAAATATTTCTTTCCATGTCAGATGGAAAAGTAATTGGTAAAAGAGAGACTGAACCTATGACCAATTTATGACTCTACAGCGAATATAAATAGTAATGTTATTGAAAAAATTCAGTTTTAATAAGCCCTGAAGGTAATACTGTGTATCGTTATCTGTTATGTTTATGCAAATATTTTGCTCTGCTCTGTCGGCTCCAACCTTAACGTGAACACATGTAGGTGCCAGAGTTCATTGCACTCCCGTGTGACAAAAGTATAGGCTGTGTTTGCCCATTGAAGTTATTTATTTTCAGTTCTTAAACAAGAATGTTACTCGTTCTTGTGCCTAATTAGGCTGGTGACCGTTTATATTATCATTTAGACACAGTGGATGGGTAAATCATTGTTTGTTACTGTTTAAATATTTACGTAATTCTGACTTTCACTTCCGATAAGCCACCTCCGTTAGGTATATCACTGTCAACACAACTAAATTCCTTCAAGAGGGTAACACTGCTCTACTTCTTTATACCATAATTGCTTTGACCAATAATTACGTGATACAATTTGCCTCCAGCTTTGAGGTTATGGTATAACAGTAGCAGACGGTAGTGTTATACTGTGACTGTATATTATATATTACGTGTTATTTCATGTCAGTAAATTTATTGAAGAAATCTACTTCTGACACATTTTTCGGTTCAGCTGTGTGGTATATTGTTGTTCCATAGAGGGAAAAGTTCGGCTCTTTTCATAATTTAACTGCTCTGGTCTCTTTAATAAGCCAAGATGCTTTTACTAGTAATCTTATTAACGTTCTGTTCAGTTTGTTGTTCGCTTTCACATGTACACATTAAATGAATAATTATAAAGTCCCCATACTTTCAGGCAGAATTGTTATACAGCCTAGCAGCGGAATCTATTCCTAAAGTTACTATCTGCTCACCTCGTCTTTTTGTTTCCGATTCAAGGATGATCATTTAATAGCCACCTCTCAAAAAGCTCAGTTTTTCCGATTCGCTTTCTGCTGCATCCTTGTTATCAACTACTAAAGGTGCCGCAATCATTTGATACCTGTATGGGAAGAACTGCCCGTTTAGCCGTCGGCGCACTGGACGAGACAGCTAACATTGAAATGCATGCAGACGAGATATTCAACGTCACGAGACACAGCCCCCCAGCACACGGAATGGGCTAGTTAACGTGATTTTGAGCTGTAAGCGCTCTCCAACATCTGATGTCGGCAGCTTTATTTAGCCCACAAACTATATTTTATTCACGAAGATGGACGCACATTGTATACCTTTCTTAGCTCTATTGGAAAGCGTGTTTTCTTTCTTCTCGATGTGCTAGTCATTTTGTTCTGTCTGCCGTCTACAAAAGTAAAAACGTCAATACCCGTGAATATGTAATAAGACAAAAATGAAAGATACATGCCCGCTCAGCAGGAAACTAATTAATAAAAATTCACTAAATTGGACAAAGTCACTCCTGACAGAAAGGTCGTTTCATTTGCATAACATCAAATATTGCAGAGATTACATCTATTAACACAGCATTTTAGAAAAGGCGAAGATGAAAGCGAAAAGAAAAGCAATTTTATATAACAAGACATGAAGCTAGCACCCATCTACCCTTAGTTCTGCACCGTATTGCCTCTACCAAATATGCTATGTTACAGCTAGTGACCTCACATTTTATGTTGCAGTCCTCTGAAGGCTTTAATCGCCAAAATGGTATTAATTGAGAATAATTATAAGATATTCTGACAACAACGACGAATTTTCATGAATCTATGGGTAGTTGTCCCTAAAACGGCTTATTCTCAAAACAGACAGTTATAACCTGAAAATGACTAAATGCAAAAATTCTCTAACCACCAATATGATGTTACCCATATTTTATTACGACAAATAGTACCAATAATTATTCGTTCTCGAGACATCCAATGTGCTGGTTGTTAGAAACAGCATGTATATTGAAGCGTGTGACGCATAGCATGAAACCTACTGAATAAGTGCTTTTACTGAACATGACAAGTACAGTTTGGCATCTAGCTTCCTTTTGTGACTTAAAGAGTATTCTTACCTCTTATTGCTTCTACTTTAAGTGTCACATTGCCGGAATCTCACAGAACTTATTTTGTCTTCCATTTGATGAAATAGTTTCTCGACGTCAATTAGCAGGAAGTGACGTCACAAAACTTTCAGAGTGCCACGTCAACGTTTCCAAATGCACCTGCGTGCCGGCAGCTTTAGTGTATATCATCATTGAAATCGAGACAAAGGTACATTTTATATTTCTATTTGCACCTTGCTAAGGACGACTGATGTTCCCTGCTTCTCAGTACTTGTTGAGGCTGTTTTATGGTCGCTGTGTATTTGAGCTGAGATAACGACCAGAAAGAAGTATTTTTTTATTTGGTAACTTAACTATTTATTTATAATTAGAAATATCACTAAAGTATCTTTGATGTGTTTCCGTCCTCCACGTATATAAAAAAAGACAGCACAGTATTGAATGGCAGCGTGTGGCCCAGTTGAGCTGTTCAGCATACCCTTAAGATGCTATAAGTCTGATCCTTCATTACCTACAGAGAAGAGAGACTCCGCATGAGAGATTAAAAATTTAGGAAGAAACAATGTCGCACACTGGCAACCTCTGATTGAAAGAAAACTATTAGGGCCGGCGCAATATACACTCCTGGAAATGGAAAAAAGAACAAATTGACACTGGTGTGTCAGACCCACCATACTTGCTACGGACAATGTGAGAGGTCTGTACAAGCAATGATCACACACACGGCACAGCGGACACACCAGGAACCGCGGTGTTGGCCGTCGAATGGCGCTAGCTGCGCAGCATTTGTGCACCGCCGCCGTCAGTGTCAGCCAGTTTGCCGTGGCATACGGAGCTCCATCGCAGTCTTTAACACTGGTAGCATGCCGCGACAGCGTGGACGTGAACCGTATGTGCAGTTCACGGACTTTGAGCGAGGGCGTATAGTGGGCATGCGGGAGGCCGGGTGGACGTACCGCCGAATTGCTCAACACGTGGGGCGTGAGGTCTCCACAGTACATCGATGTTGTCGCCAGTGGTCGGCGGAAGGTGCACGTGCCCGTCGACCTGGGACCGGACCGCAGCGACGCACGGATGCACGCCAAGACCGTAGGATCCTACGCAGTGCCGTAGGGGACCGCACCGCCACTTCCCAGCAAATTAGGGACACTGTTGCTCCTGGGGTATCGGCGAGGACCATTCGCAACCGTCTCCATGAAGCTGGGCTACGGTCCTGCACACCGTTAGGCCGTCTTCCGTACACGCCCAAACATCGTGCAGCCCGCCTCCAGTGGTGTCGCGACAGGCGTGAATGGAGGGACGAATGGAGACGTGTCGTCTGCAGCGATGAGAGTCGCTTCTGTCTTGGTGCCAATGATGGTCGTATGCGTGTTCGGCGCCGTGCAGGTGAGCGCCACAATCAGGACTGCATACGACCGTGGCACACAGGGCCAACACCCGGCATCATGGTGTGGGGGGCCATCTCCTACACTGGCCGAACACCTCTGGTGATCATCGAGAGGACACTGAATAGTGCACGATACATCCAAACCGTCATCGAACCCATCGTTCTACCATTCCTAGACCGGCAAGGGAACTTGCTGTTCCAACAGGACAATGCATGTATCCCGTGCCACCCAACGTGCTCTAGAAGGTGTAAGTCAACTACCCTGGCCAGCAAGATCTCCGGATCTGTCCCCCATTGACCATGTTTGGGACTAGATGAAGCGTCGTCTCACGCAGTCTGCACGTCCAGCACGAACGCTGGTCCAACTGAGGCGCCAGGTGGAAATGGCATGGCAAGCCGTTCCACAGGACTACATCCAGCATCTCTACGATCGTCTCCATGGGAGAATAGCAGTCTGCATTGCTGCGAAAGGAGGATTTACACTGTACTAGTGCCGACATTGTGCATGCTCTGTTGCCTGTGTCTATGTGCCTGTGGTTCTGTCAGTGTGATCATGTGATGTATCTGAACCCAGGAATGTGTCAATAAAGTTTCCCCTTCCTGGGACAATGAATTCACGGTGTTCTTATTTCAATTTCCAGGAGTGTATCTTGAAACTATGGGTACCAAACCACACATGGATATATTAATGACGGGGCTCATCAGTCTGTAGCAGAAACCAGTGCTCACTGCAACAGTTTTGTTTACTAGTATGAGACGTCAGCATCTGCGTTACTAGTAGGCGCTGAGATACGTTTGCGAACTTTTAATCAACATACAACGGATTTTAATTATGAAACCAAACCTTGTCGCAGTAAAGCGTAACAATGAGCATAGTTTAAACGAAGAATACAGAAAAAACAAGCAGAATTATCATCAGAATCTCCTTAGAGTGTAATGAAAGCAATTAGCTGGTTGTGAACGTTTAAACCAAGCACTTAAGCTGTAATTAAAATTAGCAGTGGTCTAGCGGTTCTAGGCACTACAGTCTGGAACGGCGCGACCGCTACGGTCGCAGGTTCCACTCCTGCCTCGGGGATGTACGTATGTATGTCATGTCCTTAGGTCAGTTATGTTTAAGTAGTTCTATGTTCTAGGGGACTGATGACCTCAGAAGCAATGTCCAATAGTGTTAGAGCCATTTGAACCATTTTTTTGAAAATTAACATGCCATGCGTCCTCTTAGATTTGGTGGTTGCATTGCTAGCTCTTTCTTACAACACTATATGACGTGAATATGAAAGACAGCAGCAGTAATGGTAGGAAATTTGGGAAAAAAATCAAGTACGACCTCTGAACTCAATTGCAATATAGAAAAAACATTCTGCATCCACCTCAGCAGGAAGCCTTTACTCACTGATTTCCCAACAGCAAGTGTTTTCTGTCGCAACTCTCTAAAAGTAGGCAATTTTTGAAAGTGTATGAATCTTGCCGGCCAATTACAGTGGACTTTTCAAGTTACAGCCAATAGTAATTTTATAAATAAGTAAAAAAAAACTCCTGCTCTTGCGAGATATTTCATGGTTAACCAAAAACGATCTGGTATTAGGGAAAACGGCAGAAAACCTCTCCCATTTCAAGACAGGGTCTAACTCTGGCCTATGCAACTGCCTCCACATAGGCATGTGCAGGAAAGCACACATTCCACAGAAACAATTATTGTGAGCCAGTCAGAGTGTATATTGCAAGGACCTTAAACCAACATTCTTTCGTGGCACGACCACAAAGAAACAGTGGGTGTTATGGTTCTCCCACTCTGTCAGCTACACCTGGCTTCAAATGTTATCTTTCCAAAAGTATTCTCTCACGTGGTTCACACAATAGAATTTTATGTCACATAACCGGGCCCCTTAGCCACCCATTGAGCGGAGATGGGCCAAAGCTAATTCTGCATTTTCTTCTTGCTGTGGAGGAAATCTTATTGCTCCTACCGTGTTTATTATTCTGTGGTCCCTTTAAGTAAGCTTCCATGTAGCGCAAACCATCTGGAAAGAACTCTCCAAGATTTCACAAAATAACAGGTCCCTCACTATAATAAAAGTAAAGCAAGAGAAGAAGTAATTAGCTAAGCAGTCACTCGTAGTGTTGAACATTGTCGGCAGTCGTGATGCAGCGTTAAACGATTGATTACATTACCATGGGGATGTGCATATCGCATTATAAAGTATATTGCGTGACACTTTGTGGATAAGCAGCCGTGTAACAGCTTATGTGACATTATGTTCACTCTTGCGCTTCTATTTTATTTGGGCATGAACTTTACAGTGAATGCTGCCTCCAGCTGGCTTGTTAGTCGAAATCAAAGCAACTGCTGTCAACTGGAACACTTAGGACTATTTGCATACCATACAATGAGACTTCGTATTGTACGAGATTATGCTGAAGTATGTATTATACCTGATGTGACTTGCCTATTACAGATGTCACAACCACTCTTATCAGCTCGGTCAGTACAGTGGAAAATTATTATCTTGTATTCATTCAGACATTTGGTAAAGTCCGGTTTTCTTCTTGTTACTCAACGAAAACATCTCCTGCACAAGATAATTTATGCTAAGCCGTGGTAAGACTACACTGGTAATCATTTTTGGGTCAATATTTTGTACAAAGGGCTCTTTTTCGAGCTTTTTACCTCAGTCAAAAATTCCATGGAGATTATTCAGTTTACGAATAGAGAGAAACATTTTATCTTGCGAGTTTTTTTGTCTCCTTGATTTCTTTATCCCATGAGTTAAATGACAGAAGTGGTAAGTTTCAAAACTGCATTAAAACATTCTCCTCCCACTCTGCCCAATACTGATATTTCATATTTATTTTTCCAACTGGGTAAGTATCTCTAATGGTACAGAAAGCCTTATTTCAGCTTAGGTTGTTGAAACTTTTCTAAAAGATCTAAATTTCTGTGAAGATGTACTGGATTTTCTTCATCTTGCTTCCGTTGAGAAGAGGTGATTAGGATTTGAGCAGAGCATTGGTTTGGAGAACAATCCTGGGTTTTCCTTCAGCGATTCGGAGAAATCACGTAATGCCTAAGGCTGCATTCGTTCCTAATTGTGGCAATGTTATAATGACACCCATGGAGCAAATGTAGCTGTGCAATATGCTTGGCTGGAATACCGCTCTGAAACATCACCATCGGAGACACGAATATAACACTAACCGTGTTCTGTTTAACTAAAACTGTATCCATCAATTTCACAGCTGATGAAATAAATTCTCCTTTGGCTTGTTAGTTATGTTTTATATTTGTATGTTATTGGACTGCGTTTAGTAGAGACTGTAACAGATAGATACCGTTGCTATTATTTCTACAGTCTCAATTTTATCAGATTTGTTTAATGTACAATAAATGCAAATGTGTATGCCCTACAGGTATAGACTGATTTAATCTACTAATACAGCCTCACATAGTCTCGGTCAGTGTTAAAATACACTCACCGCTGCATGGTGGACATGCACATCTGTTAACAACGCGGTTAGTAACGATGGCGCTATTTTCCCTATGAGTTTAAGAGTTCTATTTTAAGTGACAATGAACTGAAGTAATAACAAATAATAATGCCTTAATTCGCGACAAAATTCTGTTAATCTGTTGTTGTTGTTGTGGTCTTCAGTCCAGAGACTGGTTTGATACAGCTCTCCATGCTGCTCTATCCTGTGCAAGGTTCTTCAACTACCAGTTCCTACTGCAACCTACATCCTTCTGAATCTGTTTAGTGTATTCATCTCTTGGTCTCCCTCTACGATTTTTACCCTAAACACTGCCCTGCAATACTAAATTGGTGATCCTTTGATGCCTCAGAATATGCCCTACAAACCGAGCCCTACTTCTAGTCAGTTGTGCCACAAATTTCTCTTCTCTCCAGTTCTATTCAATACCTCCTCATTAGACATGTGATCTACCCATCTAATCTTCAGCATTCTTCTGTACAACCACATTTCGAAAGCTTCTATTCTCTTCTTGCCAGTATACAGTTTTTATCCTCTCTACTTCGAACATCATCAGTTATTTTGCTCCCCAAATAGCAAAAGTCACTTACTACTTTAAGTGTCTCATTTCCGAATCTAATTTCTCAGCATCGCCCAACTTAATTCGACTACATTCCATAACCCACGTTTTGCTTTTGTTGATGTTCATCTTATACCCTCCTTTCAAGACCATGTCCATTCCATTCAGCGGCTCCTGCAGGTCCTTTGCTGTCTCTGACAGAATTACAATGTCATTGATGAACCTGAAGGTTTTTATTTCCTCTCCATGGATTTTAATTCCTACTCCAAATTTTTCTTTTGTTTCCTTTACTGCTTGTTGAATATACAGAATGAATAACATCGGGGAGGCTACAACACTGTCTCACTCCATTCACAACCACTGTTTCCCTTTCATGCCCCTCGACTCTTATAACTGCCATATGGTTTCTGTACAAATTGTAAATAGCATTTCTCTCCCTGTAATTTTACCCCTGCCACCTTCAGAATTTGAAAGACAGTATTCCAGTCAACATTTTAAAAGTTTTCTCTAAGTCTACAAATGCTAGAAACGTAGGTTTGCCTTTCCTTAAACTATTTTCTAAGATAAGCCGTAGGGTTAGTGTTGCCTCACGTGTTCCAAAATTTCTACGGAATCCAAATTGATCTTCCCCGAGGTCGGCTTCTACCAGTTTTCCATTCGTCTGTAAAGAATTAGTGTTAGTATTTTGCAGCAGTGGCTTATTAAACTGATAGTTCGGTAATTTTCACCTGCTTTGTTTGGGATTAGAATTATTATATTCCTCCTGAAGTCTGAGGATATTTCGCCTGTCTCATACATCTTGCTCACCAGATGGTAGAGTTTTGTCTGGACTGTCTCTCGCAGGGCTGTCAGTAGTTGTAATGGAATGTTGTCTACTCTCGGGGCCTTGTTTCGTCTTAGAAGCTGTACTGAACATTAATTAATCCCATTAAGAGCACCACGTTCATATAATAATTTGTATGCTTACAAGAAAGTGAACCTTAAAATTTTATCATAAGATCTGACTAAAGATCCAAGGGAATTTTGGATTTACGTAAAGTCAGTAGTCTTCTGTTCACTCACTGAGTGATCATACTGGCGTAGACACAGAAGACAACAAGGACGTATAGAATATAATATATGGATGCTTGGATGCCTGGGTGCTTGTAAGATAACAATGCCGTACCTCTTTTCAGCCATCGCTAGGAAACGAAAGTGAGAAAACTTGTATCAAAATAACTGATCTCGGAATAGAAAAGTGGCATCAGTAGCATAAAACAGGTAGTGGAAAGGCATCGGTACAGAGCAACTTAGCTTGCTACCACTCAGTCTGTAGTTTACCGTTGGTCCCAGGAGCTATGGAGGTTACCTAGCGACCGGAGAAAGGTGCATGTCTTCTTGTTCCAATGGCACATGCACGTTATTAAAAGTGCATATCACCGACGTCAATTCTTGTAGATTTATTAACCTCGTTGTATACTCAAGTATTACAACGTTTTTTAAGAACGAAAGAACGAAAATCTCTGCAGGAATAAAGATGAAGTTCCTAGACAGACAACTTATGTGAAACTCAGCTCACTCTGTTTATTCTTGTGATCCGTAGCGCCGTCGACATTCGCATCCAGATTGGTGCAATGTTTGGCCCTTCCTACATCTCTGCAGGAATAAAGATGGAGTTCACAGACAGACAACTTATGTGAAACTCAGCTCACTCTGTTTATTCTTGTGATCCATAGCGCCGTCGACATTCGCACCCAGATTGGTGAAATGTTTGGCCTTTCCCACAGCTTCGTGTTACGGATTAGAGAACAAGATGTAATTATCGGAACAGATTGGATTCAGGACTACTTAGCAGACAGAATTCATCAACTCGTTCTTCACGAAGAAATAACGACAGGTTTGAAGGTAATTCCAAGTGGACACACACAGATCTATTATTTGATGGTAAAATTATTTGATGACAAAAGCTACTAGAGAATGGCATGTTTCACATAGAAGTTTGCTATTGAGTTTCTGAAAGTGTTTATTCCCTGAAGGTTAGGGCAAAGTGGTTGGTTTCTCCCACATACGTCTCGCTGTTCGTTGGTGATGCGGTTGTCTATAAGAAGGTACCAACGTCAGAGGAATGTAGTATATTACAAGTAGACTTGCCGAGGATCAATGATTTGGCCAAGGACTGGTAGTTAGTAGACCAAGAACGGAAATAAACCCAAGGGATTGGGCGTAAACAGGCGAGGAAATCCCAAGCTGGATGGTCAAAACGATGGTGACAAATGACTGGAAATTAACTAACGATAAATACATATAAGTTGCAATCCACAACGACCTAAAGTGGAATGACCACATAAAATAAATTATTGCAGAATTAGGTACCAGGCCGAGACCTACCGGAGGAAAGCTAAGGGAAATGTAATTCCTCCAAGAAAGAGGAGATTTGTAAAACTTTTATTCGGGGTATACTGATCGGCCATAACATTATGACCATCGACCTACTACCGATGTAAACCCGTCCAGACGATAGCAGCTTCGCCTGACGCGGAGTGACTGCTAGTCAGACTCACGCACTGTTCACTTGTAACAATGAGCATGCTGTCCATGACTAGAACTGGGAAGGCGCGCTATCTGCCTGAGTTTGACGAAGAGCAGACTGTGATGGCCCGGAGGCTCGGCACGAGCATGTCGGAAACGGCACGACTTGTCGGATTTTCGAGGAGTGCTATGATGAGTGTCTCCAACACGTGATGAAACCAAGGTGAAACCACGTCCAGACTCCTAGGGTTGGGCGATGTCGGACGTCGTAGCCTGAGCAGCTTGGTAAAACAGGACAGGTGGTGAGTTGGTGAAGGCGGAAAGCCTCGCTCGCGGGGTGGAATCAGAGCTAACTATTTGTAGTATCGTTCCCAGAACCGATCGCGGTCCTCTGGTTTGGAGCCGAGTGGAAGGCTTAAACCAGAGGCTCAGACGATTCTGCGGAGAGCTGGGGTGCAAATTTCTCGACCTCCGCTATCGGGTGGAGAAATGTAGGGTCCCCCTGAATAGGTCAGGCGTGCACTACACGCCGGAAGCGGCTACGAGGGTAGCGGAGTACGTGTGGAGTGCACATGGGGTTTTTTTAGGTTAGAGAATTCCCTCCCTAGGCCCGACAAGACGCCTCCTGAGACGCGGCAAGGCAGTAGGCAAAATGCAACAAGGAATAACAATATTAATGTGCTTATAGTACACTGCAGGAGCGTCTATAGAAAGGTCCCAGAACTGCTCTCATAAATAAACGGTCACAACGCCCATATAGTACTAGGAACAGAAAGTTGGCTGAAACCAGACGTAAACAGTAATGAAATGCTAAACTCGGATTGGAATGTATACCGCAGAGATAGGCTGGACAGTGAAGCGGGAGGCGTGTTTATAGCGATAAGAAGTGCAATAGTATCGAAGGAAATTGACGGAGATTCGAATTGTGAAATGATTTGGGTGAAGGTCACGGTTAAAGCAGGCTCAGACATGGTAATTGGATGTCTCTATAGGCCCCCGGGCTCAGCAGCTGTTGTGGCTCAGCACCTGAAGAATAATTTGGAAAATATTTCGAGTAGATTTCCCCACCATGTTATAGTTCTGGGTGGAGATTTTAATTTGCCGGATATAGACTGGGAGACTCAGACGTTCATAACGGGTGGCAGGGACAAAGAATCTAGTGAAATATTTTTAAGTGCTTTATCTGAAAACTACCTTGAGCAGTTAAATAGAAAACCGACTCGTGGCGATAACATATTAGACCTTCTGGTGACAAACAGACCCGAACTATTTGAATCAGTTAATGCAGAACAGGGAATCAGAGATCATAAAGCGGTTACTGCATCGATGATTTCAGCCGTAAATAGAAATATTAAAAAAGGTAGGAAGATTTTTCTGTTTAGCAAAAGTGACAAAAAGCAGATTTCAGAGTACTTGGTGGCTCAACACGAAAGTTTTGTCTCAAGTACAGACAGTGTTGAGGATCAGTGGACAAAGTTCAAAACCATGGTACAATATGCGTTAGATGAGTATGTGCCAAGCAGGATCGTAAGAGATGGGAAAGAGCCACCGTGGTACAACAACCGAGTTAGAAAACTGCTGCGGAAGCAAAGGGAACTTCACAGCAAACATAAACATAGCCAAAGCCTTGCAGACAAACAAAAATTACGCGAAGCGAAATGCAGTGTGAGGAGGGCTATGCGAGAGGCTTTCAATGAATTCGAAAGTAAAGTTCTATGTACTGACTTCGCAGAAAATCCTAAGAAATTTTGGTCCTATGTCAAAGCGGTAGGTGGATCAAAACAAAATGTCCAGACACTCTGTGACCAAAATGGTACTGAAACAGAGGATGACAGACTAAAGGCCGAATTACTAAATGTCTTCTTCCAAAGCTGTTTCACAGAGGAAGACTGCACTGTAGTTCCTTCTCTAGATTGTCGCACAGTTGACAAAATGGTAGATATCGAAATAGACGACAGAGGGATAGAGAAACAATTAAAATCGCTCAAAAGAGGAAAGGCCGCTGGTCCTGATGGAATACCAGTTCGATTTTACACAGAGTACGCGAAGGAACTTGCCCCCCTTCTTGCAGCGGTGTACCGTAGGTCTCTAGAAGAGCGAAGCGTTCCAAAGGATTGGAAAAGGGCACAGGTCATCCCCGTTTTCAAGAAGGGACGTCAAACAGATGTGCAGAACTATAGACCTATATCTCTAACGTCGATCAGTTGTAGAATTTTGGAACACGTATTATGTTCGAGTATAATGTCTTTTCTGGAGACTAGAAATCTACTCTGTAGGAATCAGCATGGGTTTCGAAAAAGACGGTCGTGTGAAACCCAGCTCTCGCTATTCGTCCACGAGACTCAGAGGGCCTTAGACACGGGTTCACAGGTAGATGCCGTGTTTCTTGACTTCCGCAAGGCGTTTGAAACAGTTCCCCACAGTCGTTTAATGAACAAAGTAAGAGCATACGGACTATCAGATCAATTGTGTGATTGGATTGAGGAGTTCCTAGATAACAGAACGCAGCATGTCATTCTCAATGGAGAGAAGTCTTCCGAAGTAAGAGTGATTTCAGGTGTGCCCCAGGGGAGTGTCATAGGACCGTTGCTATTCACAATATACATAAATGACCTGGTGGATGACATCGGAAGTTCACTGAGGCTTTTTGCAGATGATGCTGTGGTGTATCGAGAGGTTGCAACAATGGAAAATTGTACTGAAATGCAGGAGGATCTGCAGCGAATTGACGCATGGTGCACGGAATGGCAATTGAATCTCAATGTAGACAAGTGTAATGTGATGCGAATACATAGAAAGATAGGTCCCTTATCATTTAGCTACAAAATAGCAGGTCAGTAACTGGAAGTAGTTAATTCCATAAATTATCTGGGAGTACTCATTAGGAGTGATTTAAAATGGAATGATCATATAAAGTTGATCGTCGGTAAAGCAGATGCCAGACTGAGATTCATTGGAAGAATCTTAAGGAAATGCAATCCGACAACAAAGGAAGTAGGTTACAGTACGCTTGTTCGCCCAATGCTTGAATACTGCTCAGCAGTGTGGGATCCGCACCAGGTAGGGTTGATAGAAGAGATAGAGAAGATCCAACGGAGAGCAGCGCGCTTCGTTACAGGATCATTTAGTAATTGCGAAAGCGTTACGGAGATGATAGATAAACTCCAGTGGAAGACTCTGCAGGAGAGACGCTCAGTAGCTCGGTACGGGCTTTTGTTAAAGTTTCGAGAACATACCTTCACCGAAGAGTCAAGCAGTATATTGCTCCCTCCTACGTATATCTCGCGAAGAGACCATGAGGATAAAATCAGAGAGATTAGAGCCCACACAGAAGCATACCGACAATCCTTCTTTCCACGTACAATACGAGACTGGAATAGAAGGGAGAACCGATAGAGGTACTCAGGGTACCCTCCGACACACACCGTCAGGTGGCTTGCGGAGTATGGATGTAGATGTAGATGTAGAAGTGTGGTGCAATTAACGTCAGATCTTAATAGTGGGCAGAGAAGAAGAGTGACTAAACACACAGTGAACGAACACTCCTAATAATGGGCTTCCGCAGTTGACGACCCATGCATGTGCCAATGTTAACACCACGACATCGGCAGGTACAACTGAAATGGGCAAGTGGCCATCGGCAGCGGACAGCGGCAGAACCGATACCTTCTTCGTCAAGCGGATGGAATGATGTCAACCGTTGTCTTCCAGGAGAACAGCTCCTTGTCAACTGTACTGCAGGACGGAGACAAGATGGCAGCAGCTCCATTATGCTCTGGGGAACATTCACGTGGCCGTCAATGGGTCCACTGGAGCACCTGCAAGGCACCATGACGGCCAGGGGGTATCATACACTGGTTGCAGACCACGTACACCTCTTCGTGACGATTAGGTTTCCTGATGGCAGTCGCACCTCTTCAAGACGATAATGCGCTATGTCACAAGTCCAGGAGTGTAATGTAGTGGTTTGAGCAACGCAGTGGCGAGATCCAATTCATGTGATGGTCCAACTCGCCAGATCTTAGCCCGATCGGGAAAGTGACTGAATGTGGCTTTAGGGCTCATTACCCCTCCCAAAAATTAGATGATTTCTGTGGGCAGATGCGGTGTCAACTGCCTACAGCTACCTACCAAGACCTCATTTCTTCCATGCCAAGACACATCGCCCCTGTTACAGGTGGACATACCGGCTATTAGATAAGTGATCATGATTTTCTGGTTGATCAGTGTATTTTTTAATACTGGTCGTCAGTTTGGAACCCTTTAGAGCTTGAGTTAAAGGAATACATAAGAGGCAACGGCCAGTGAGGTGTTTATAACGGCATATTTCAGGGGCTCAACAAGCTATAGTGGCAGGTGCTACAAGAAATGCGTGTGTCTCGGAGTAAGTTTGTTTATTTCATGTTCCATGGATAATTTCTACAATTACTCGAGTCATTTCACATCCAAATTACATCTACGCGTACATGGCTACTCTGCAAACCACACTTATGTTAATGGCAGAGGCTTCATCGTACGTCAGAATGGCTACATAACTTTCTCTTTATTCATGATTGTGAGTTAGTATAGCGCATCCATGACCTTCCACACAATACACAAATTTAAATTTTTTTACAGAACAAGAGGAATCGTCAATGTGCAATCTCTTCAGCTTATCTTCAAATTCAGCTCTGCTGTCCATTGTTCTCCAACAGATCAAAAATTATATTTACCGTAGAAATTTCGATTGCGTACGTTCCACACAGAGCCGCTGAACAGAATGCTCCCTCCGACATATCACTTGATGCTGACCACAACTAGATAATCAGATAAATTAGCGCTAATGGGAACGTTTATAGACAATCATTATTCCAGCGTGCTATTTTCAATTATAACGGTATATGGCTGGGGGAGGGGGTGAATGGGGGTATCAGTAGAAATACCTTGCGTCACTCATAATAAGGTGAATTGCTTAGTATAGATTGAGGATTATTACCGTCGATATAATCTACCAAATATTACTTTGAAAATGCTGATGTGTTGCTTACAAAACTAAACCGCAACAGAATACCAAGCAACTTACAAACTGAAACATGCTTTTAAGATTCTCCTATAATTAGAAATTGGTGTTTTCATTTGAACGTACGAAAAATGGTAAGCTATTTATGGTCCTGTATGTTGCTTAATTTTATTTTCAAGTTTCTCATTTGTACTGAATTAACGCAATTGTCACGATAGTTTTCTGTAGGACAGACATCTGGGCTTTGGTCACTTTTGTAACATTATTAAAATTCTAATGTCTCTAAGTACTGTGGGACTTAACATGTGAGGTCATCAGTCCCCTAGACTTAGAACAACTTAAACCTAACTAACCTAAGGACATCACATACGTCCATGCCCGAGGCAGGATTAAAACCTACGGCCGTAGCAGCAGCACGGTTCCGGACTGAAGCGCCTCGAACCACTCGGTCACAAACGGGCGGCTGTAAAACTGTAGTTCAGCGTTTACGATATCAACAAATAACCAGTCCGAGACATTAAGACAATATTAACTTAGCTGGGCACAGTCTACGCAAGTACCGGAATATCACATACTAAATATCCACCCTATTAACATGGATATTGATCCATTCATTTACAAAAATAGAGCATACTCTACCAGAGGGCAAAGAGATGAAGTGCTAAGTATTTCACGCAGTCTCTTTCCGTGTATGTCTCGTAATTAGCACCATTTCGAAACGGATTTCAGTTCTTCATCCCCGTAGAACTTTATACAAGGTGTTACGGAGCACATTGTGCCTACGTTTTTATGCCAGTAAAACAGAAGCCTCTCGAGCTCGAATTTATCCCTTCATTGAATTTGCACAATGTCTTTCTCTAGTGTTGTGTTAGATATTTGATGGTTCTTGTAAGGTGTGACTCGATGGGCTTGGTGCTCTCATACATGTCACTGCTCGTGTCTTTCTGCTGAGCCTTGAGGCCTCCTTGCCACAAAGGAGCTTCGCCTCCTTCTTCCCTCTACTGATAGAGTACGTTGTCAGTGAATATTAACCTGGACTGATCATTTTCTTGTCTTCGTACAAAAATATACTAAACATTAACATAACTTCAGGGTTTATTACTGAATATCATTTACGTATTCAGTTGCTGATATCGATTTAAAGAGCAATCAAAAGATGATTTACACCAACATAATGGACTGTATCATGAAAAGAAACTTTAAGGTGAACATCAACATACGTAACAAGAGTAACGGAATGTAGTTGACTTAAATCAAGTGATGCTGTGGAGATTCAGATTAGAAAATAAGACACTGAACGTAGCTGACATGTCTTGTTGTTGTGTCAGTAAAATTGTAAAATAGGCGACCAATGAAAAAGTCGTGAGGGTGTGAAATGCAAACTGACAATGGCAAATAAAGCGCTTCTGAAAAAGAGAAATATTGCGGCACTCAACATAAATACTCTGAAAGTGATTATCAGAAGAGCATCCATTTTCGGAAGTGAAACTTGGACGTTGGAAAATTCAGGTGAGCAGAGGATTATAGCTTTAGAAATGTGATGCTGCAGAAGAATGCTGATTTTTTTCTTTTAAAGTAGATAACTAACTTACGGAGAGGTGTTAAACAGAATAGATGAGAAAAGAAATTTAAGGCATAGCCTCACAAAAAAGAAAATCGGATGTTAGGAATACCCTGAAACATTGAGAAATAGTTCCGTGCTGATGAAAGAGTATGCAAGTAGAGGCGGAAAGAAAAATTTGTTCCGGATCACCAACATTTCACTAAACTAAGTAGAATCGAAGGTCGCAGTAGTTGTGCATAGATGAAATAAACGCGCGAGATTTATGGCACAGTTGCACAGACGACAGCTGAGAATTTCATCAAACTGGACTATGGACTGAAGATCGCAACAAGAACTAGGTAAGTGGTGGGGTAGTAGTCAAAGATACATCGATACCGAGGTCTCTAGAGAGATGTTTCTCGTAACTAAATTGGATGTATGTTTGCTCGTCTAAAAAGTTATCAGGCTCGATTTGTACATACAGTATTGTACCCAGACACATATATTCCATGTATGCTGCTCTATTGCTCAACTACAATTTAAATGTTCATCACCCGGACTGACGTGGAATTTGTTTGCTCGTTCCGCTCACGCAGCGTCAGCGGCAATCATAGCAGGAGCGGAAACCGTAATCAGGTTATTTATATTTATGCCGGTTGCTGTCAGCCCTAATAAAGTTTCGCGTCGCCTCTGCTGAAACCAGGCTTTGAGGCTGTTTACCTATTCAGATAGGGATTTCTACCTTTTTTCGGTTATCGGAGACAGCAACATTAAAAGTATACGCCACACTGCGTCTCAGACGAAATCTGCAACCATTTTCTAGTTGCCTTTCAAAATTACATAAACCACTCAGTGCTATCACTTTGCTTCTTTTGTAGTTATGTACAAGAACGCTAAACTTTATGCACACTTGGCGTTAGTATGATAAAGTCCTCTTACTGGACTTACTTCTAGTTGTGACAGACCGAAATATATCCTAGTGTAATTCTAGCTGGAATTTATTATACAGTAAGTATAAACAAGAGCGTCAATCGGTTACGTATTACAAGAATATCATTCAGAAATGTTCACGTTAGATTGTGTGGTCGGTTAAGACGTAATACGCTCTTAATTTCGTGAACGTTTCAAGCTTTTGAAACAAGGTTTTTAGCAAGTGATATATCGCAAAGGAGCACGTTTAACTATCTTAATGTTTGTATCAAACAAGGTACTAAGGTAAGGACGGTATACAAATGAAACGATACAGTGTAAGTGTGCAGTGTTAAAACATTAATTAATTTCATTACTTCATCCATCTTCAGCGACTGTAATTGCATATATTAAAATAATGAGCAACCAGGTTACGTCGAGGTACAGAGTGATATAGCGATGCGACTTCACGTGTGTGTGATAAGTTCTGTCCCTTGAAATTTCCTTCCTTCATACCTCCTCTACGTTACCATACGTCATGTGTCACTAATCTCATTTCTACTTACACTGTATGACATGCGAGGTGCCTAATTGCTTTCATTGCTTTGAATGGAAAGCGTAAACTTTGAATAATTTTGACCAACCTGCTGTCTTCTATGTTTGTTGTCCCCACACGAAACAGCAGTATGTCTTGACTCTCTTATCTTCAGCCAGGTAGCGAGGAACTGGTGTAAATAATTACATTCTGAACGGCTTTGTTTAAAAGGGGCTCCCTCGCTTTTTATCGTCAGAATAGAAGAAATTGCACAAGTATAATCCACATTATGAATCACAACTAACTGGTATTCTGCAGACATTCACAGAGAACAGAGTAATGAACTACGTATTTGTGCAATTACTAACAAACTAGTTCTCAATTACGTGTCCAAAAATCAGATATGGCTAACTGAGTTCTTAACCAAAGCTTACATCGTCAGAAAACCTGTCTGTCCTCCGAGACTGCCAATGGAACAATTACGTTTACAAATCTCAGATTCCTCATTACATCTTAACTGATACCCAACGGGGTAGACAACACGTCCGTTCTCCGACACTGCCCATCCAGCTCTGATCTTACAGCGAAGCACTTCACCCCCCATCCGAGTTAGACGTGACCCGTAGATCTGTGAAGTGCTTCGTCTGCCTCTACGTAGCTGATTATTATTTTGCTGGTAATTAACACTTTTGGAATAATAGCATGACAGCCTACTACTGAGAGAGGCTTTCATATGAAATGAAGTAAATTCACTGTTCAGTTCCTCTAATATTAATAACGGAAGTCTATAAGTTCGGTGCACTACTCCCTAACACAGCAGCCAATCGCGGTGAAGAACCCCAATTTAGGCGGTCTTTCTCACGACACACATATCGAGTAACCGATCCGTCACCGGTACGCCCTATTCCCACTTCTCGAAGAAGAGTTTTTTTGTAGCTGAATACGATGACTGTAAAGATTGAAATATTGCAAGTTGTATAAAAGAAATTAAATTTCTTAACTTCATTCAGGCGCTTAGTATCCTTCTTCCGAAGGATATAACCACCGTATGTTTTGCGAATGTCATCATTGAGTTGCATACAGCATGTTACTGTGGTCTAGTGGCAGGTGTTGCTATTGATGCGAAATTTGTGAACTTTGGTGCTGCTGACAGGTTCCCCGCTAGTATACTACTACAGCTGTTCGGAATTATTTCCTAAATTTCCTATCCGTAGCGCCAGTTATCATCGGATAACCCCAATATGCAGCTTGCATTTTTTGTTGACACTTGCAAATGATGCGACTATAACTACATTCTTGTTAAGAAGGGCACTAAGCACCTGAAACCAGTTAACAAATTAAATTTCTTTTATCGAACTCGTTGCTTGTTATGTCGTTACATAACACTGATTAATGTTGGAGTACCGAAATTTTGTAAAAATATCTGAGAAAAGCGTCAAAACGATTAGAAAATGCGATGTCACCACGACCATAACTTCCAGTTTGACATGGACCAGAAATTAGCGTTCTCGTAACTACACCCAGTGACCTAGGGGTAGCAGGTTAGTCTAGCAAAACATACTGACCCACAGGTTTGAAACTAGCCACTGCTTCAGTGTTGGATAAAAAATATCGGTAGTGGCAGCTGAAGACTTCCGGGATAAGAAGTCACTCTCATTCTGCCATCACTCTTACCATAGGGGGCGAATAAGTAGACGTAGGTTCAGGAGATTTTCTTGTCCGTGAAGTGGGAAACTGCCTCTAAAAGATGGAAGTATCAGCAATGATCAAAGGTATGAGAATGCATAAGACTATGGAAACCGCTGTATTAAAGACACGTAAGTCGAATTAGTTCCGGTGAGCTGCGGGAATTAGATTAAGGAAATGAGACGCTTAAAGTAGTAAATGAGTTTTGCTATTTGGGGAGCAAAATAACTGATGAAGTAGAGCTGACATAAAATATAGACTGGCAATGGCAAGGAAAACATTTCTGAAGAAGAGAAATTTGTTAACATCGAATATAGATTTAAGTGTCAGGAAGGCGCTTCTGAAAGTATTTGTGTGGAGTGTGGCCATGTATGGAAGTGAAATGTGGAGGATAAATAGTTTAGACAAGAAGAGAATAGAAGCTTTCGAAATGTGGTGCTACAGAAGAGTGCTAAAGATTAGATGGGTAGATCACATAACTAATGAGGAGGTATTGAACTGAATTGGAGAGAAGAGAAATTTGTTGCACAACTTGACTAGAAGGAGGGATCGGTTGGTATTGATCACCAGTTTAGTATTGGAGGGCAACGTGGAGGGTAAAAATCGTAGAGGGAGACCAAGAGATGAATACACTAAACAGATTCAAAAGGATGTAGGTTGCAGTAGGTACTGGGAGATGAAGAACCTTGCACAAGATAAAGTAGCATGGAGAGCTGCATCAAACCAGTCTCTGGACTGAAGACCACAACAACAATAAAGTTGTATCCATACGACATGTGTCCTTTAACTCGAGTTGTGATGATCTATGAACTGTCAAATTGTTCCAGATTAGTATCCCATTTGGGTTTCTAAGAGTGCTGTACCAGGGGAGGTGACCATGTCAAAAAGATGGAACAAGCAACACTCTACGAGTCGCAGTATGGATTATGAGAGCTTTGTCGACCGCGATATTACAGTGCCTATGGTATTCTGATTCGATGTAAAGTACCTTTCTACGTACATGCATGTCCACAGAAACTTTGCATTGTAATCAGAATAACACAGGCACTGCTATATCATATTTATTTGCTGATACCGGGCAAGCGACTTTCAAGTACAACGTCTGACCTGTACGGGAATATACATAATGGATGTACGAGTACAGGTTGACGACTTATGGACCCTTGGGTCTGGCCGTGAGTTGAGCACGAATATTCAAATGGTAAGGCGGCCGCTCGCGAAAAGCGGGAAATACTGATTCGAGTCCCGGTCCGGCAAAAATTTTCATTCTCGTTATCCCATTCAGCAGCTGATGATAGTCCTTACTCGCAACTGCGAATTCCTTTGATGTGTTTGACTAGTGCGGTTGTACCGAGATGCTCTGGCTTGAATTGCCGCACGTGCTCCTTGACGCAACGTGGCACTGCGAGCAGAGAGACTGTGGCGTCGCCTTGTTACAGCAGCGGCTTACTGGACACAGCGCTGGAGCGCCCTTCCTCTTTCATCCTTCGGACTGCAAGTACCAAAAAGCCATCTCGCTCTCCACACAGGACGCTGTTCGTTGTACCACTGCAGACATGAATGTTGTTTTGTGTAAAAGTTGAGGCTGATATTAGAGAAAGCAAGCGACACTTGATGGGGTGGTGATGCTTTCTAGTGGCCGCTGTGGAGAGTTACTGCATGTGTATTGGCTAATGGTACGTTTGGGTAGGTCACATTGACTGGGTTGTAGTGGCCTGCCGTTTATCGGGAATGACTCCTACTGAAGAGTAAGGACAGTGTTGAGTTATGTTACATAGACAGTTAGTGAATTATGTCAATTTTGGAAATTGGTGATATAAGTGCAGAGGATTGCGTTGTTCTTTGTTTAAGTGCATTGCAGTATACTGTTCAGTCAAAAAAAATCATAATTGATAGGGGCGTATTCTCTAAAACTGGTGGCGTTGTTTCTAACTTTATAACGGAGTCAGTAAATTACACTCAAATGTTAGTTAGAATTAAGAGGTTAGTGTCTATTTTATTACAATTAACTGCGCGGTAAGTCATATGTATTCTAATTTATTGTAATTGTGTGTGGAAATCACCTGTATTCTATTTTATCATAATTGCGTGGGAAGCTATTTGTGTCGTTTTATTATAGGTGTATGTAACATTCACTGGGAATTTTTTGAGTTTTGAATCCTTGTAATAAAGTGTTAGTCGCTGGTTTAGTATTATTTTCTAGAGAAAAAATTCTTGGATGTTTATATTTGCAATAAATGTAATGTGGTTAGATACAGTGTACACACCAGTTTCAACCAGCCCTTCCACTCACTAAACGTGTTGCGAGGAGGTTCAACTAGATAGGTGAGTTAGGGAATCTGAAAAAGGAAATGCAAAGAATCACTCAAGATATAATGACCAATCAACAGCAACAGGAAATTAGCGGATTAGGATTCGTTATGGATAGGAAGAGTGGGACAGAGTTTGATTTGCTGTTAACGGTTCAGTGATGTTGTCTTCATGAGATTGAACAGTAATCGAACGATGACAACATTAGTTTAGGTATACATGCCGACGTTGCAAGAAGAAGATGAAGAGACATATCAACTATATGGGGTTGTAGAACGAGTAATTCGGTACGCAAAGCGAAATGAAAATCTAATAATCATGGAGGATTGAAATGCAATTGTAGGAGAACGGGTAGAAGAAACGGTTACGGGAGTACAGGGACCTGGAAGTAGACATGGCAGAGGAGAAAGACTAATTGAGTCTTACAATAAATTTCAGCTAGTAATACAAAATAAATAAATTTCAGGTAGTAATAGCAAATATATTGTTCAAGAGTCACAAAAGAAAGAGACACAGGATGAATCTAGCTGGATTACATCGTGGTCAGACAGAAGTTCCAAAATCATAAATTACATTATAAGACGTAACAAGGAGAAGATATAGACTCATATCCCATTATAGTAACGATGAACAACAGACCAAAGTTTGAGAGAATTGTCCAGAAGAATCATTGTTTAATGAAGTGGGATACTGAAACACTGAGGAGTGATTAGATGCGCTTGAAGCTCGCTATGGATGTAGTTGTTGTGATAAGGAATTCCAGAATAGGCATTTCTGTTGAAGATAACTAGTTGACGTCTCTAAAAGGAACAATCAGAGATGTTGGACGGATAAACCAGGCAGAAGAAAGGTAAATGCGAAGAAATCTTGAGAAACAGTAAGGGCAGATGAAAAAATTCAGAACAAAAATGTTAAAGGAAAGACAGGTATATGAAAATAAATCAAATCATCTAAGAATAAAATTAAAGGAACTGCAGGGCACCCAGCGCGAAATGTTTACAAGACAAATGTAACAAATCGAAAAGGAATGGGCCATTAGAATGACTGATTCATAAAATAAAATGGTCAATACAACTTTCGGTGAAATTAAATGCTAGTGTGGCAACATTAACAGTGCAATTGAAGACCCACTGTTAAATTCGGAAGAGAGAGAGCATAGGTAGAATTAGTACAATGATAGCCTACATAGGAGTGATGAATTGTCTGATGGCTTGATAGAAAAAGTAGGAGTCGGAATGGCGGTTTTGGAGTCATAGTTTAAGAGTTTTTGAAGACTTGAGATGTAATAAGGCAGAGCGAACAGACAGCAATCCATCAGAATTTCTAAACGCTGGGAGGGCGCCAAATAAACTATCATTCATGCTATATAATAACTGACGACAGCCCATCAGACTTCCGGAAAATTATCCACACAACTCAGATGAGAGAAGTGCCAGATAAGTGTGAGAATTGTCGCGCACTCCTTGACAGTTCACATATTTGAGTTCCTGACAATAGTAATGTTTAGAATAATGGAAAAGAAAATTCAGGATATGTTGGGTCATATTACGCTTTTACTTTAGAAAATATAAGGGCGCAAAAGGCGGCCCTATCATTGGGTTTCATAATGGAAACAAGAATAAAGAAAAATTAACACACGTTTACAGGATCTGTCGACCTGGAAATGGTGCAAGATGTTTGGAGCTCCTAGAAAAGTAAGCAGTAGAAAAACACAGATGAATACAAAAAGCAGAGAAGGAGCAGTATCACTGGAAGAATACGAACGATGTGCTCGGATTAAAGAGGCTGTAAGACGAGGGTACAGTATTTCGATCGTACTGGTCAATCTACACATCCTACAAAACAATGGAAATGAAAGAAAGGCTCGAGAGTGAGATGAAAATTCAAGATGAAAAGATAACATTGAAAAGATTCGCTCACAAAATTGCTATCCTCAGTGAAGGTGAAGAAACATTAGAGGATGAACTACTGAGAGCATAATACGGATTGAGACTAAATCGAAGTATGATAGAAGTACTGAGAAGCAGCAGAAATGAATATAGCAAGAAGCTTAACCTAGAAATTTCTGGTCAGGAAGTAGACAAAATTCAGTTATTTTTCTACCTTGGAAACAAAATAACTCGCGTCGGGCGAAGCAAGTAGCAGACTAGTACAGACAATGACGGTTTTCGTGCCAAAAGAATTCTACTAGTATAAAACATAGGCCTCCATCGGGAGAAGAAATTTCTGAGATTGTACATTTGAAGCACAGCATTGAATTGTAGTGAAACATTCACTGTAGGAAAACTGGAACAGAAGAGAATAAAAGCGTTTGAGATATTTTGCTATAGAAGAATACTGAAAATTAGGTGAACTGATAATACAGTTTAAGGAGTGAGGAGGTTCTCTGCAGAATCGGAGAAGAAAGCAGCATAAGGAAAGCACTGACAAGAGGAAGCGACTTCATAAAGACATGTGTTAAGCCATCAGGGAGTAACTTCGATACTTCACGAAGGTGCTGTAGGAGGTAAAAACTGGAGGAAGAAAGAGATTGGAACACATCCAAGAAATAACTGACGTCGCAGGCTGCAGTGCAGCAGCACGAAAACCAGATTGATGAACAAGGAATCGTATAAAATTAAAAAGGCCGTGAAATTCGGAATGGTTAAGTGTAACGTCCAAATCAACGATGATAATTATTACACTCCGCTGCATGAGGTTCCTGCGGCATACCATCTGGAGATGGAGATTTATTCGTCATCTTACTGCGGTAACACTTCTGCTCGTGTTTCTACAACGTCATAAATACTTATATAAAATCAGGTAAGGAAGTGCTTTCAGTAACCACCGTCTTTTGTGTACACGTTTGCAGTCGGTGGCGCTTTTGATCAAACTGGAGGTATGCCTTAAACATCGTTGCCCAGATGACAACAATACTACGTCCTCACTTGTCCCTAGATTTCATATTTGCACTTACAACAATGAACGAAGTCCAGTAGCTTCAAATAAGGCAAATTTACAACCCAGCTGGTAACAACCTCTCGTTCTTATTAGCGTTCTGGAAAGAGAGGAGTATGTACCTTTCCAAACATAAACGACTTGCTACCTTGTATGACATGTATACGTATTTCAGGTGGCGCTTCATCTACGAAATCCGGTAGCACTTCGATAAGAAATTGTGCATACGTGTTAACATTTCTTCAGTTCCAGGTAGGCCGCGCGGGGTAGCTGCATGGTCTTAGGCGCTTCGTAACGGTTCGCGGCGCTTCCCCTGTCGGAGGTTCGTGTCCTCCCTAGGGCATGGGTGTGTGTGTGTGTGTGTGTGTGTGTGTGTGTGTGTGTGTGTGTGTGTGTGTGTGTGTGTGTTGTCCTTAGCGTAAATTATTTCAAGATAGGTCAAGTAGTGTGTACGCTTCGGGACCGATGACCACAGCAGTTTGGTTCCATATTACGTACCACAAAAAAAAAAAAAAATAACAAAAAAAAATGGTTCCACATCACACATTACACTCGATTACCTTGATGTTGTCAGCTATAGGCAGGATGAATTCTCAGTGACCAAACAAAAGATGATTGTTCCAGTCATTGTCACATGAACTGTAAGGGCCGTTCCATCAGTAAAGAGAATTCTTTCTGTAAAGAAACTTTTCAGTTTATCTCACATCACTTACGGGCGACAGAATTTCATAAGCCTTATGCAATCCTCATCGTTACGAGGCTGGTGAAGCGCAGAAAATCCGTCAGCATAGCATAAACAATTTTTTTTACATGTCTAGTTATTTTAGTAACACCCCTCTTTGCCGACTTCACAAATAGCTCATGTGTCGAAATTCAGGGTGAACTCGCCCAGGGATTCTCTACCTTACAAACTCATCACTAGCTGTCTTTTCGAGATGGGGTGATCCGTAATGTGAACACTTTCTCCTAGTGCCTCAGAGTTCGGCAAAATTAAGAGGACATTCATTAGGTGTTTTTTCACCAGTTTTCTTTCAATAAACTACTATATCTCACTTTTCTGACATTCCTTATGAGTAAGAAGTTGAAACGGTCGAAATGTATTTGAGCACCTAGCACAAGATACGATTCCCTTACAATCAAAGTACCTAAGAGTGTACAAAACAACTGTTTGGAAAGCAAAACAATAAACTGTATCAATCATGTTTTGCATGGCATTTTGCAATTTTGGATGGCAGAAACAACAAAAGTAACATGTAAGAGCTTATAAGTAGCTTGCTCATATGTTTTTATGTTGGCAGGTAGGTTAGAAAATTTAAAAATGGAAATGGATAGGTTAAAGTTAGATATAGTGGGAATTAGTGAAGTTTGGTGGCAGGAGGAACAAGACTTCCGGTCAGGTGAATACAGGGTTATAAATACAAAGTTAACTAGGGGTATTGCAGGAGGAGGTTTAATAAGGAATGCGAAAATATGAATGCGGGTAAGCTACAACAAACAGCATAGTGAACGCATTATTGTGGCCAAGATAGATACGAAGCCCACGGCTACCACAGTAGAACAAGTTTATATGCCAACTAGCTCCGCAGATGACAAAGAGGTTGATGAAATGTATGGTGGGATAAAAGAAATTATTCAGATAGTGAAGGGAGATGAAAATTTAATAGTCATGTGTGACTGGAAATCGACAGTAGGAAAAGGAAGAGAAGGAAACGTAGTAGGAGAATATGGAATGGGAGTAAGAAATAAAAGCCTCCTGGTAGAATTTTGCACAGAGCATAGCTTAATAATATGTAACACTTGGTTCAAGAATCATGATAGAAGGTTGTATACGTGGAAGAACCCTGCAGATACTAGAAGGTTTCAGATAGTTTATATAATGGTAAGACAGAGATTCAGGAATCAAGTTTTAAATTGTAAGACATTTCCAGGGGCAGATGTGGACTCTGACCACAATCTATTGGAAATCAACTTTAGATTAAAATTGAAGAAATTGCAAAAAGGTGGGAATTTGAGGAAAAGGGACCTGGATAAACTGAAGGAACCAGAGGTTGTTGAGAGTTTAAGGAAGGGCATTAGGGAACAATTAACAAGAATGGGGGAAAGAAATACAGTAGAAGAAGACTGGGTAGCTTTGAGAAATGAAATAGCGAAGGCAGCAGAGGATCATGTAGGTAAAAAGATGAGAGCTAATAGAAATCCTTGCGTAACAGAAGATGTACTGAATTTAATTGATGAAAGGAGAAAATACAAAAATGCAGTAAATGAAGCAGGCAAAAAGTAATACAAACGTCTCAAAAATGAGACAGACAATAAGTGCAAAATGGGTGAGCAGGGATGGCCAGAGGACAAATGTAAGGCTGTATAGGCGTATATGACTAGGGGTTAAGATAGGTACTGCCAACAGAAAAACTAAAGAGACTTTTGGAGAAAAGAGAATCATTTGCATGTATATCATGGGCTCAGATGGAAACCTAGTTATAAGCAAAGAAGGAAAAGCAGAAAGGGGGAAGGTATATATGAATGGCCTACGCAAATGGAAGAGGATGTAGATGAATATGAAATGGGAGATATGATACTGCGTGAAGAGTTTGACAGAGCTCTGAAAGACCTAAGTTCAAACAAGGCTCCGGGAGTAGACAACATTCCATTAGAACTACTGACAGGCTTCGGAGAGCCAGGCCTAACAAAACTTTACCATATAGTGAGCAAGATGTATGAGACAGACGAAATACCCTTAGACTTCAAGAAGAATATGATAATTCCAATCCCAAAGAAAGCAGGTGTTGACAGATGTGAAAATGATCGAACTATCAGTTTAATAAGCCACGCCTGCAAAATACTAACACGAGTTATTTGCAGACGATTGGATAAACTGGTAGAAGCTGACCTTGGGGAAGATCAGTTTGGATATCATAGAAACGTTGGAACACGTGAGACGGTACTCACCCTAAAATTTATCTTAGAAAATAGATTATGGAAAGGCAAATCTACGTTTCTAGAATTTGGAGACTTGGAGAAAGCTTTTGACAGTGTTGACTGGCGTACTCTCCTTCACGTTCTAAGGGTGGCAGGGGTAAAATAAAGGGAGCGAAAGGCTATTTACAATTTTTACAGAAACCATAAGGCAGTTTTAAGAGTCGAGGGGCATGAAAGGGAAGCAGTTATTGGGAAGAGAGTGAGACAGTATTGAAGCCTATCCCAGATATTATTCAATCTGTATATTGAGCAAGCAGTAAAGGAAACAAAAGAAAAATTTGGAGTAGGAATTAAAATTTATGGAGAAGAAATAAAAACTTTGAGGTTCGCCGATGATGTTGTATTTCTGCCAGAGACAGCAAAGGACTTGGAAGAGCAGCTGAACGGAATGGACAGTGTCATGAAAGGAGGATATAAGTTGAACATCAACGAAACAATGGAATGTAATCGAATTAAATCAGGTGATGCGGCGGGAATTAGGAAATGAGACGCTTAAAGTAGTATATGAGTTTTTCTATTTGGGAAGCATGGTGGAAGTAGAGAGGATATAAAATGTAAAGTGGCAATGGCAAGGAAAGCTTTTCTGAAGAAGAGAAATTTGTTAACATCGAGTATAGATTTAGATGTCAGGAAGTCATTTCTGAAAGTATTTGTATGGAGTGTCGTCATGTATGGAAGTGAAACGTGGACAATAAATAGTTTAGACAAGAAGAGAATAGAAGCTTTCGAAATGTGATGCTACAGAAGAATGCTTAAGATTAGATGTGTAACTCACATAACTAATGAGAAGGTACTGAATAGAATTGGAGAGAAGATAAATTTGTTGCACAACTTGACTAGAAGAAGGGATCGGTTGGTAGGGCATATTCTTAAGCGTCAAGGGATCACCAATTTTGTATCGGAAGGCAGTGTGGGGGGGGGGGGGGGGGGGGGGTAAAAATCTTAGAGTGAGACCAATAGATGAGTACAATAAACAGATTCAGATGGATGTAGGTTGCCGTAGGTACTGGGAGATGAAGCAGCTTGCACAGGATAGAGTAGCATGGAGAGCTGCATCAAACCAGTCTCAGGACTGAAGACCACAACAACATGTCGGCAGTGGTAGAGATTGTAATTAATATATCTGACAGCACTCTGCGCCCTCGGTAAGAAACTCTGTGTTTGGATGGACTAGTAGTTATCAGTTAGCGAGGGGACGGCTTGGACATGGTTCTTTCATGGAGACTCAGTGTTGGTGGGACATGCATTGTAAAATGAGAATGGATGTAGTTGGTAATGGTTGGGTAGTGGATTTATTGACGATTATATAATGTTTGGATCTGGATGTCACATGAATAAGGTAAAATCTGCTAAATACATTTGTGTATTCTGCAACAAAGTCTTTCTTTTGCTAAACCTGTGCTTCTAGTTGTTAGTGGTTATAGTAGTGAGAATCTTTTTATTTAGCTGGATGTAGGTTCTGCTTGATGTAATTGCTGTGGTTGGTGTAGTGAAGATTTTCTGTGACGTAAGTGAATTATGAAAAATTATGGGTAATTTTTAGGATTTCTTCCATTTCAGGGCCACACTTCTATGTTAATTATTTGAAGTCATGTTGTAATTTTAGAGCAGTCAGATTGCGTTGGACTTGTATATTGTGGATAATAAATGAATAGGGGAAAGTCTATAGGTCAGTGTTGAAATGATAAAAATTAGTAACGAGTCAGTAGGTTCAGTTTCACTAAGCAGTTTCAGTAAACACAAAGAAGTTTCACCTACTCAGTTACTTCAGTAGACTCACACAAATAAGTTTTAAGATGTGAGATGAAATTATTTATAGGTATAGCATAGCAGTGAAGTTCTCCAACTATCGTTGCACGCAATTAATGGAAATGGTACGCTCTGAGCCACACAGAAACAACATGTCCCCAGTGTCTGTATATGTGTCAAGTGAAGAATCTGCATGATGAACAAAAGATTAACCACCGTTACAGTTGTGTAAGTAATATCATTGAGTGAAGGAAACCGAAGCTCTTTGCGTTCCTTCAACTAATATTGTTTAAGTTGGTTTGGTCTGAAATGCACCTAATCTGGCGAGAGATACTGAAATGGCTGGATGGTGATGCATGAAAGCTGCTAACACACTTCTATGTCAAAGGAGACAATGGGGAGCTACTGAGTATCCCTTATTTAGTATCTCTTACATAGTGCAAGGGAAAACGTAACTCGAGTAAAAGATTAACTTAACGTGTCAGATTAAAACAATCTGAATCTGAGAAGATAAGTTAACCTAGAACTTTCTATCCTAGAACGAATTTTCAAAAGACTTCATAGAGACATTATCTTTGAGAGGGGAAAGTGGCTGTATCAAATGGGGATTCTTTGGGCTTTGTTATATAACTGATGTTGGCTTCACGTCCGATGGCTAGAGACTGTATAGTGGGGCTTAAATCATCGACTGATGAGCATTACAGCGGAGAAGCAAATAGGTTTCTGTCCTGGTGGAAATTAGAGCAGAATTGCTTTCTGAACTTCATTAGGGTAGCAAGCAAAATTTAAATTATTCTTGCCAGTAGCGCCTTGGCGGAAGATAATTTTAATCCCACAAGAGTTGCCGTTTCAGAGAAAAGAGTGTAAAAATAGTTCTCAAAATGCGAATGGCAGCCTGCTAATAGATAATTATTTTTGTAAGATTTTAATCAAAATCGTTTGCTGTAAAATTGCACATTTTCTTTCATGTAGGTACATGTAAATAACAATGTTCTTTTTTCAGTATGAAGTGATCAAGTAAGCTTCATGTTTTTTGTATCTAGAGACCGTTACATAGGTAAGATACACTCTCAGACAAAAAAAACGCGACGCACCACGCTGAAATTATCCGAATGGGGTGGAAATCAGCACATGTCTTGTACAGAAAAATAAATGATCACAGTTTCAGAAAAAGTGAATGATTTATTTAAGAGAAAGAGGCTCACAAATTGTGGCGCTGATGAGCGGCCGCCAACTAAAATTGTTATCATCTTCATCACAACTTTATTAAGTCAATAACGCATTGGTTCACCTGTGACCCATATGCAGGTAGTTGGCATTGATTGATAGAGATATTGGATATCTTCCTGTGGGACATTGTGCCAAATTTTATCCAACTAGTGCATTAGGTCGTCCATATCTCGAGCTGGCAGGAGGGTCCTGTGCAAAACGCCACAACCATTTCCAATTCGGGAGGGATCTGACGATATTTCTGGATAAGGTAAGTCTTGGAAGCACTAAGACAACCAGACGAATCTCTCGCTGAGCGCGGGCGGGCATTATATTGCTGAAATGTATGGCCATGATTGCTTGCCAAGAAGGGCAGCTAAATGGGGCGTACAATATCGGCTACATACAGCTGCGCCCTAAATGTGTCGCAGGATGATAACCAAAGGGGCCTTGCTGTGAAAAGGAGTGGCACCTCAGATCAACAATCCTGGTTGTCAGGCCATGTGGCAGGCTACAGTTTTGGTGGTTCATAAGGCTATCTGGGGCATGTCCGGACACATCTTAGGCCTGGAATCTTACTGACTTGCGTAGATGAGTCTCACCTCTAACTGAGACTCAATGACCAGCGAAAACGTGTTTGAAGACGCCCCAGACACCGGTGTGATACCATATGGCTAGACAATCAGGAGTGATGGTCTGGGGTGCCATTTCATTTCACAGCAGGACCCCTTTGGTTGTCATCTGCCGCACTTTAACAGCACAGCGGTACGTCGACGATTTTCTACAAGCCTTCAAGGCAAACCTTCCTCCTCTTACATGTCAGCAAGACAGTGCACGCCCGCACACGGAGAGAGTTCGTAATGGCTGTCTTCGTGCTCGGCAGACCCTACCATGGCCAGCAAGGTCGTCAGATCTCCACCGAATTGGGAGCATTTGGAGCATTAGGGACCGAGCCCTATATGCAGATTTCGATTTTGACGTTCTAACGCACCAATTTGATAGAATTTAGCACGACATCTCTGAGGAGAATACCCATCAACTGTGGCAAACAATGGCAAGTCTAATACCTGCAAAATTTTTGATGCTCGTTCTCGTTAGTAAATCAAACAACGTTTCTGAAATTATAATCATTTGCTTGTCGGTACACGTACATTGCTTATACCGATTTCCGTTACACTTGGAAAATTCCATCAGGGTGCTTCGTTAATTTTTATAGGGTGTGTTTGTGGTAACTATGTTTCTAATGGGTGTATTCCTTAAATTTTATTTTTGTTAGATCTCTTGCATGGACATATAAAAATATATGTGGCTGTCTATGTGATAAAAAAGAGCTTACAGCCTTAGCGTATCCTAGACATTTTGTATGTTTCGTGAACCATTATGAGCATTCAAGATGAGTGTGAAACGTGTAACACAACACACGGAGTGAGTGTTGCGGCCTGGGCCTGAACACAGCTCTCGAGCTACGGGCAAGCCAGGCAAGACGACGTGGACGACCTAAGTGCCCCAGCCCTGTGCCAGCATGGACTCGCCAGTCTGAAGTTGGTTGGCGGGCTAGCGAGAAGCCACACATGCTGAGACATGCCTCCCCGAGTGTGGCGGGCTGTGGCAGTCTGACATGACCCTGAATCTAATAACGAACTCAGTTTGGGGAGGAAAGCTGTCCATACGTTTCTTCAGCTATAAAATATCCAGAACTACCCATCAGCGACTGTATTCCAGGAAACACTAGGTTCAGGTATGAAGAGTTCTACATTGCTACCACTGTGTCAACTGCTCCCATACAATTCTGATAGTTTGACTTAATGGGGCAGTCGTGGTGCGATACGATACATGAATCTTTTTCAGACCAGCAGCATCATATACGTGTAGCCCTCCAAACATGGATGTGGACTTCTTGAGAGATTGAAACACGTCAATGAGAATCTTGAAATGAATTCATTGGTTAATTTTCACAGTAAACTGAATTGATGGCTCCAATTCATGCTACGAAAATCACTACCATATCGTCACAGAATCACTATCAACTCAAACTACAGTCTTGACAGACTGTCGGGTAAACCCGTCATCTGGCCGTCAGTGCACCTGAAACTTCTTCCCATTTGAAAAGTGGCAAAATTGTGACTCGTCTTACGACATTACATCTCTCCAGTGCCTTCTGTGCAGCTTTTCTACAGTCTGGTCCACAGCAGACGCGCAGCCTTAAGTGTGGCTATAAGCCTGAGTATTCTGCGATGTACCGGAGTCTAGATGTCCATAGCAGGCAGTTAACTTCGCAGTGTTTCCTCGACAACTGGTTGATACAGTCCTGCATTAACTGACGTCAGCAATTCCTGTCGATCTTGGAAAACTGTGTATTTGTATAGGGTTACTGTGCGGTTCGGCCCCCGGTGGACCACCCAGGGAACGTCTCACACCAAACGAGTGTAACCCCTATGTTTGGGTGGTAAAGTAATGGTGGTGTACGCGTACGTGGAGAACTTGTTTGCGCAGCAATCGCCGACGTAGTGTATCTGAGGCGGAATAAGGGGAACCAGCCCGCATTCGCGAGGCAGATGGAAAACCTCCTAAAAACCATTATAGAGTGGCCGGTTCACCGGACTTCGACGCAAATCCGCCTGGTGGATTCGTGCCGGGGACCAGGCGCTCCTTCCCGCCCGAAAAACAGAGTGCAACTGACAAGGCGTTACACTTGTCTCTGATTTCTATTAGTGAGGATGGTAATACAACCGTTGTCCTTACTCCGAGTTATATGGCTGCGAGTCAAATGTATTCGTCAGTGGGAAAGTGGCACCATTATCACAGCATCTACAGAGCTCCAAAGCTATGTCAGTGGGGTGACTAATATTATAATATCTGTCGCTTCTTGGTTTGAAAGAAAGAAGTATACAGCAGCTAGACACTACAGATGCAGAACACATTTCCCGTGTAGAGCACTTATCCCAGCATTACAGCAGTTGACCATCTGTTTTCTTCGTATTCGTTATGATGCATGTTGTCTCTAATGCCACGAACTCGTGCATAAGACAACATTCGGTTACATTTTAAAATGATATAATCTTGTTTTCCAAATACTATACTTTCTTCGTAGCCAGTTATCGGATTTCGGACACAGAAGCGTGGTTGAATTTCGCTTTGAAACTAAAAGGTGAAATTAATATTACTGTACTTGAAAGGGGAAGTTGAAGCCAAATGACTGTACTTAGTACAGCTATGATTAGATTGTATATAGCTTTGTGAGGAGTTTCTTACAGGTTGAGAAAGTATTTGAACTGAATAGCGCTGCTGAATCGCTCTAAAAGGACAAAGTGTATCTGCCTTTCATGTCATCTGTCTCCTGCTACTTGGTTTTTTCATTTTCACCATTGACCTACTATACTCCAGAAACCCCTTTCTCTAGTATCTACCGCACCTCATGCCATGCCTAAATCACGCGAGTTCCGTTTGCAATATTTAGGTTTCTATAAACAAGAGACGATTTACGTGACATGGTGTAACACAAGGTTGCTCATTGTCACCACTGGTACTTAGTTTGTATGTTAAGGAGGCTATGAGAAGATTAGATGGACGGAAAATCAACAGCCTGCAATTTGGTGACGATATGACAGAGAACACCGAAAGTGAGCAGGAACTGACTCAACATCTTAATGAAGTAAAACGTGTGCTAGCAAAAATTAGAAGCACAGAAATCTTAGGCGTCTCTCACAGGAAACAGCCACCAAAGCAGCTATCGTTCAGAACACAGCGACAGGTCACGTATTATCAGAATTATGTTGAACTGTTTCGCTCGTCAGACGCAAGCATAATTAGGTATTCCTACGAACGTACATTAATTGTCAGTTGGCAACAGAATTCAACTTCAAACACAAGTCGCTTCTCCTACAAGCAAGATATCATGTGTGACACAAAGCAAAGTGTCCAGAATGAGATTTTCACTCTGCAGCGGAGTGTGCGCTGATATTAAACTTCCTGGCAGATTAAAACTGTGTGCCCGACCGAGACTCGAACTCGGGACCTTTGCCTTTCGCGGGCAAGTGCTCTACCAACTGAGCTACCGAAGCACGACTGACGCCCGGTACTCACAGCTTTACTTCTGCCAGTACCTCGTCTCCTACCTTCCAAACTTTACAGAAGCTCTCCTGCGAACCATGCAGAAGCTGTGAGTACCGGGCGTGAGTCGTGCTTCGGTAGCTCAGTTGGTAGAGCACTTGCCCGCGAAAGGCAAAGGTCCCGAGTTCGAGTCTCGGTCGGACACACAGTTTTAATCTTCCAGGAATTTTCATATCAGCGCACACTCCGCTGCAGAGTGAAAATCTCATTCTGGAAACATCCCCCAGGCTGTGGCTAAGCCATGTCTCCGCAATATCCTTTCTTTCAGGAGTGCTAGTTCTGCATGGTTCGCAGGAGAGCTTCTGTAAAGTTTGGAAGGTAGGAGACGAGGTACTGGCAGAAGTAAAGCTGTGAGTACCGGGCGTGAGTCGTGCTTCGGTAGCTCAGTTGGTAGAGCACTTGCCCGCGAAAGGCAAAGATCCCGAGTTCGAGTCTCGGTCGGACACACAGTTTTAATCTGCCAGGAAGTTTCATATCAGCGCACACTCCGCTGCAGAGTGAAAATCTCATTCTGGAAACATCCCCCAGGCTGTGCCTAAGCCATGTCTCCGCAATATCCTTTCTTTCAGGAGTGCTAGTTCTGCATGGTTCGCAGGAGAGCTTCTGTAAAGTTTGGAAGGTAGGAGACGAGGTACTGGCAGAAGTAAAGCTGTGAGTACCGGGCGTGAGTCGTGCTTCGGTAGCTCAGTTGGTAGAGCACTTGCCCGCGAAAGGCAAAGGTCCCGAGTTCGAGTCTCGGTCGGGCACACAGTTTTAATCTGCCAGGAAGTTTCAAAGCGAAGTGTATTCCCAGCGCCCTCGATCCACGAAGTTGATAGACATAGATTCATTTTCCTCCAGCTGTTTTCGTATTGATAGTGCCGTGTTTGGTTAGGATACTTGCCTGCAGTTCTGTGCACTGGTTCATCCGCTTTTTCAGTTAAAGGAACTGAGGAACTGACCTGCGCGCTTTTCCCAGTCGAACGAGTCTGTCTGCTGCACGAGAAATAATCGGTACAAAGAAACTAGTACTGAAGTGTATTCGCTGCAGAATCTAATTGGAATTCCACTATTGTCTGTTTCCTTGTTCTCTTTTTGTAATCTTATTTCGTACAGTGCCGAGGGAGCTTATTTCAGTATCAGGCTTGGTTGAGATTTTGCAGCAGTCGAACGGTGGGGTGGGGACGTTGTTGGATTCTCAAGCGGAAATAATTTATGTAAAGTCAAAATTTAATACTTCATTATTCTGTTTGTGGTCTTCAGTTTCAACACTAGACTAATATGTGATGGACACTGTTTCCATAGTCAAGTTAATTAACCCTGGATGCTCTACGCTCACTAACATGTTATTACCAAGTAATCTTTCACCGTGTATTATTTCGAGTTGCTAACCTAAGTTTGGAAAGAAAGGAATTAATGTAGACTGCCAAAACACTTGCAGATGAGCCCACAGAGCTCGAAACGCAATGTGCATCACTATCGCCGCTGAATGCGGTTGCTCTTTATCTTACTTTCGAGTTCCTCTTCACATCATACTTTATATGTCCATCAGTTTTTAACATCCTCCTATAGCCTCCCGTTGCAGATGTCTACTATTGACCATATCACCTGTACCCTACAATTCGGCTCCGTGTAATTCTTTGATTTCAATAACTGCTTTTTCTAATCCATTATAATATATGATACAATTGCAGCTCTATTTTTAACAGAAGGTATCCTCGTCCAGGCCTATGTACCGATGTTCATTTTCTTTTACCATCATTTGTGACTATGTTTGCTTCGTAACATTCTGTCACTTCGTGAATCACTATTTTTTTCCCTACTTCTCTTGAAACCCATGTTGTGATTTTCCTTTTTAAAATTCTTCATCACTCTCTTATTTGCTTTATCATTAACCTTTGTGTGATGCACACTGAATATTAAATTTGTCTTCCTCCTCCTTAATTTCGGGCAGCTCGATTATTTCGTCTGCGAATGTGGTTCTAGATGCCGTTTCTAGTGAGAATTCGGAGAGAACTTTAATACAAAGGAAAATTTAATCTTTTCCGCGAACGGATCCATTGGAAACCAATTGTTGACTGTTTCATTTTTTGGCTAGTCAGGACAAGAACTTCATTAGTCATTGAAGATTGCTATCTGCTTAAGTTGTTCCCGTAAGAATTTGGTATAGAATGTTGTGTGGCCCGTAGTACCAGATATGAAATACTTTGCCTGAAAATACATGTATGCTTATTAACGCACTGGCTCAACTTGTGACATAACATTACCGAGAACCAACTTGGCATGGATTAGACAGATCCTTAATAGGTTACCTCAGGTACGTGGCACCTGATGTGTAATCACAAAGCTGTCGCAGTTCCCTACATAATAAAGGGTCTACGCTTTATGGGTGACCAAGACGCCAAAGCAAGTCCACTATCAAACGCCTCAAACCACTCTACTTCAGTTATGGAGTTTTTAAAGCTATCACTATCCTGCTGAAAGATGTCGGGGTTTTCTGCGACCCTCAAGATAGAAGATATGCAAGTGATCAGCAATAATATCGATATGGTTTATAGCTCCTACGGTGCTATTTCTTTACTAGCAACGGTTTCATGCATGGAGTTCAATCAACAGTTTCTCAGGATGACGCTCTGACTGAGCTCGACCGTCTACCCTATGCAGTAATAAACGTTGAGGAATGTGACCTAGTGACACGTTTCCTTTGATCCATGGTCCTTTGTCGATTATTCTGTGTCTACACCTAACGTAATCGACGATGTCGTTCGGATCAACACAGGGACACATAGAGATTGTTTGCTGCTGAGAAACCTGCTCAGCGGTGCGCAATGGATGATGTGCTACAAAACATTTGGGATTGCACAAGTGTTGTATTGTGTTGGCAGATCTGCTACTGTTCCTACTTCGTAGACAGCAATAGCCTCCGGCCTTCAAGTTCCATGTTGGGATGTGGACATCCACCACTCATGCTATCGACCCCCTGCAACCAGTGTCCGGAGATACATCAAAAGCAGGCGAGCAGCCAATAAAATTGAATTCATCATTTCCGAGATGCACATTCTCGGGATATGGGCGATAACATTCTGCTCTTTGTTGAAGCAATTTATGTCAAGGAATTTGCCCGGTTTCGTTCCGTATCTTCGCTAGAAGAATTCCCAAGTACATAATGAAAAGTATGCAGATGGCCACATATTAAGCTGACCCAGTAGCATAAAATGAGAAAGAAAGTTCTGTGGTCTCAGTAGGGGAGCAGTAACAATGAATAAGTCGGTCAGTACAGCTTGGAATTTAGGGGACTTCACCCACAGATCCACTCCATCAGAAACATTTCAATTCTTCTAAAGCTGCTCGAGTCAACGGCTGGTGACGCAACTGTGAACAGACAACGTGATAGAACAGCAACGGCTGAACAGAGGCAGGTCACATGAATCGTAAACATGGATCGTACTGCACTGCTGAGAATGGCTAACAAAAATTGAACGAAAAATTGGCGTTCCGATATGCTACAAGCAGACCAACTATGACTGAGGGTAGCGAGTTGAAGCGAATGGGTTACAATGGCCGGGCAGCTTATAACACTACCGTCTGCTACCGCTGTACCATAACCTTAAAGCAGGTTGTGAAATAAAACAATATTATTAAAGCAATTATGGTATAACGCAACAGAGCAGTGTTACCCTCTGGGAGGAATTTTGTTGTGTTGATCATGTTGTACCTAACGGAAGTGGCTTATCTGAAATGAAAGTCAGAATAACGGAAATATTTGAACAGTAATAAACAAAATTTTGCCTATCTGTTCTGTTTAACAGGTAAAGAAAACGGTCGCCAGCCTAACTAGGCAAGAGAATGATTAACATTCTCGTTCAAGAAAATAGTTATTAGTAACTTTAATGGATAAACACAACCTATACTTTGTCACACGCGAGTGTGTTTTAAGATTGAAGCTAACAACTGGAGCAGCACAAACTATTTGCAAATTTATAACAGATACCGAAACACACTATTACTTTAAGGGCTTACACAAACTGGATGGTCTTTATAACATTATTATTACTATTAACTGCAGAATCATTAATTGGATATAGGTTAAGTCTCTCTCAGTTAAATACGTTAATATTTAAAGTGAAAGTTAATTTGAATCCACTTAAAGGTTGCTCCTCACTATCATTTGACTAAAGAAATTAAGGATTTCTTAATTAGTGGTCTTTCCGTTACTTGTTACCGAGCATTAACCCAATAGACAAACTGTGGATCGTATTATATTATTAATAAGCACTTCTAATACACAGGGGAGACAAACACTTAGCAAACTTGAGTATATAACGTTCCACACTGCAGTTTTCCATCTTTACTACATTGAAACACAAAATTAACATATATGTAAGATACTGACTCACCTTCTGCGATTTACAACAGGCGGTAATGTGAACATTTACTAAGGAAAACTTTATAAGGCTCAGTCTTCAGAACTTTTAATTTGAAGTTGGCAACAACACATTAATAAGCAGCTTTATTAGGAAAATTACTTTCATTAACTTTCTTTTTTTATTATGTTCATGAGGCATTAATTAGCAAAAACACTGGTCTTTAATGTTCTTTCAGTAGGGACACTCGGAAATCACTTTAGTTCAAACGGAGAGGAACCTGAGAGGTGTTATGATAAGGAGAAAAATCAAGGTAGGTACATAAACTCAGTTATAAATTACATTATATTTGAACACACTAACACATTCATTTAGCTGATCCTTCACTGTACATTGCTATAGTGCTCCATTACAGTGATTGCGCAATGTGGTGGCGATTGCATGTTGGTAGGTGGAATTACAGGTAGAATTTTGGACTCTGTCATTTCTTGGTGGCGATGATAGGTACAAATTCCAGAGTAGTTCCAGCTATTTATCCATCCATCCGAGGCATTGGAAAGTGGCAGAAAAAACCCTCTCTCGAAACCAGCACAATATGCAACATTTACATGGCAGTGCAAAATTTGGTAGCTCGTCCACGACTGGTGGCTCGTCCCCGACTGGTGCCTCATCCCCGACTGGTTCTTGTCCACAACTGGTTCTTGTTTCACCTTTTCTACCTAGGTCAACCACAATTTGCGTGCGCTACACAGTTCCGTCACCAAGGGGAACCACAACACCTTTTACATACAAACTAACTAAGAACCCTAAGTGAGGATCAGCAGTTTACATAACAATAATCAAATCCATTAAATAAAACAAAACATTTGCACATACTGACATTTCTACCAAAAATTATTCACACTAAATTACAATTATATACAGTAAGTTTTGTTCCCTCCAAATGGGACAAAGAATTTAAATGACAGATACACTACATTGCATAGAATCATATCATGATATCGAAGTTCTTACAAAGAAATGAGTATACAATTTTATGTTATCGATTCAAAGAAACACATTTACAGAAGCTCAGTGATGTAATATTTAATGAAACAAAAGCAAAAAAAATATTGGAGTGTTGGAGTTATGGTGTTACACATGCCCCACGATTTGTTGAAGTTTCCCGTCAGGGATACTTGGAGGAAACATCCATAACACCTAAGTGCTGTTGGTTGCAAAATAAATAAATAAATAAATAAATAAATATTCCATCCAACTTCAGTTGGGAGAAAAAAATACATATTACAAACATACAGTATATACACTAAGAAAATTCATTCACTCCTTCCAAAAACATTTTCAAAATAAAGCATTTACAGTAATTTTCATCCTCAGGCTGGTTTAAGTAAACTAATATTGCATCGTTACACAAGATATCTTTAAACATGTTCATTTCATACACATACACATACAGTTCAAATAAAAGATAAACAGTACACAAAATAATTGCATAAAAGTATAATAGACATAGCCTTCGAATAAAAAAAAAATTATTTACATATAGAATAGCACAGAACATTTCAAAATAACAAAGCAGAAATTTGTCTTTCAATATTTTTAAGAAAAGTACATATTCATAGACACACAAGCATGTTAATAGTCATAGTACATTTTTCAAGGTTCAGTAATTAATGAAATGTTAAAAGAAATTCAGTTTGCATCCGCATATGTACAAATATTTACACAAACAGCTATGAGAACCTTTTCCAACTGACTATAAATACCAAAGTAACTTTGCACAGTTTTTTTTTCAAAATAATTATCTTTAAAGCTCCTCTTCATTAATAGCAGTCCAAAATATTTGTTGCATATATACACATTAACATACTCAGAACCTAACTTTAATTATCACTGCTGTGTTTTAAAACAAGACAGTCCAATTTTTTAAGTTATTCCAAAAAACCTACTCTCAAAAACACCTACATCCATTTGAATAAGAGTACATATATATTTTATAATAACTTTTCACTGACTTTAGTAAGAATAGTCAGTTCATAACACATTGATAAAAAAACCTAACTTACTTCACTGCTTGCCTCAGCACTAGGAGTCTATGTTACTCATACTGCCCATTGTTGGTTTGGCAGTCTTTGTATGTCAACATTTATACACAAAAACACAATTTAGATTAAGAACACTAAAAACATATTTTTAAATTACCACACTGCGGCATTCTCTAGGTTTGGCAGTTCGTGACCACTTATCAACTTCTTGCCCCACAATGGCAAGTCCTTTGGCTACTGCTCACATAGCATATTTGGTTGTTCTCAACTTCAGGACCACAACATTTTCATTCTTTTGTCTTGTTTTGCTGCCCAACAACATAATTTTGAGCAGTTTATTTTCATCATCTTTAAGTTTTTCATCATTATGTCACATCATTGTTACCAGTTGCATTAATGGTATGAGACACAAAACCTGTAACTTTGAAACAGCAATTAGACACTGCTAACATTAAATTTTTCTTTACACCATGACAATATTAGGTAACATACACATAATTCATTAAGAAAATTTTAAATGAGATTTTTGGTATAATGACAATGTTCAGGAGTTATTTGAGAGTCCCAGATTTGTGGTTTTTCTCCCCACTTTCTTACTCAGTAACATTCCTTTTAAAGTAAATATTTAGTTTAATTATTTTTCCAGATATTTAGTTCATCAGATATGTCAAGATCAGAACAATAATTTTACATCCTAAGGCAAGTGATTTTTGCTCACATTTGATGGCACTAGACACATACTTCTCACATCTATTTCACATACATTAGTCAGGTTTATCTCCTCAGTTTTAAACACACATACAGTTTTTCAACACCATATTTGTCCCTATTTTCAAAAAACATTTACATTGCATTTACCTTGTTTTCGGTATTCTTACCTTTTCTCTTTTCAATTACTTTTCCATTACATTTTTCCTTTACAATACCCACTGTACTTTCATTATTCTTGGTCATTTTCTAGTGTGTCCAATTTAATTATTCATTTATTTGTCCACACACAAAACACAGTATCTTACATTATTTCTACACTTGTCAGTTTACTCTGACAGAGAAGAAGGAAAGTAGATAGTAAATGTTCTGAATGATGAAGAGGGAGGTTGGCAGCACGAAAAGAAACGGAACTAGTGCTGGCAACGACTCGGGTCCCTGGTGCGCGTTAGGCACCTGACAATGCAAAAAGTGCATTGTCCCCTGAGGGTTTAACGACCCACATCTGAGAACATATACCTTTAAATACACAACATACTGCAAACATTTGCCCTTTCTGATTTTTAAGTATATTTGGAATTAATTATTATCTTCTTGAGTTCTTTGCACTTGCATAAAGTTGCCATAAGCATCATTATTCATAAATTTTTATGTTTCTCACATTACATGCCCCTATCTTCATAATTAGACTGGCAACAATAAAAATTGATTTAAATTAAACAGTTCCTAAGCAAAGTCAAACAGTAAAATAAACAACAGCCTGCCCCAGGTCTCAAGATCAACAAAACAATAATCCACTTTCAGGTAACACTCAGATACAATAAAAATTAAGTCATGCATTATATTAACAGTATATATACATTCAGAAACCTGCCCCCAGTCTCTTTATTAACAAGGCAGTCTTTTATGGTTCATAAAACCGTTACTAAGTCTGGTGGCTTTTTAGGCCTTTTATTTTCTGTATCATTCACTATACTATTCAGATCTTGCAAACGCTTTGTTTCATCAGGTGGCTTTTTAGGTTTTGGAATTTCAAAGTCTTTAGCAAGGCACAGTATTTCCTGTTTTGCTATTATTTTACCAGGTGGTTCTGTTTGTTCCTGTACTTCACACTTATTCAAAACATTAGTTAAAGCTTGCCCTGATATAGTGTTACCAGGAAGTTCTTTCTGTTCCTGTAATTCACACTCTTTCAAAACATTTGTTAAGGCTTGCCCCAGTATAGTATCATCTGGAGGTTCCTGCAAATTATGCCCTGATGTTACATTACTAAATAATTCCTTCGGTTTTGGCTCAATTCTACATTCTGTATCTTGCTTTGGACAAATGTCACTAATTTTCTCATACCCATTTTCAGTAAAAGTATATTCACTTTCGTTTACACCTGAAAATTCATCTTCACTGGAATCATCACTACTCTCTTCCTCACCATCAGATTCACTTAAGTACTCGACTTTTGAACAATAAGGTAAGTTAGCAAATTCTTTCTTATCTGTATTGATAGACCCTTCGTCGTCTGAACTATCACTGATTTCATTTTCGTTATCAGATTCGAGCAGGAAAGCAACTTTTAAACAGTGAGGCAGATTAGCACTAGATGTTACAGTCATTTCGTTTTTCGACTCATTTTCTACACGCTTCACACCGTTTGGAGACTCAGGCACTTCTGTTGTATCACTTTGAACGATTTCAGCCTTAACTTCACACTTAGTATAATCGTCATATACTTCGATAACCTTCATTTCATTTTCCCCTTTTTTATCATTCTCAGGTAATCGTGCGAAATTCCTACTAGGTCCTTCTGCATTAAAGTCATTAAACACTTTTCCATTACAATAATTTCATCTGCACTGCTTATAATGTGTTGTTTACTAACGTTCTCCTTTATATCACTTTCACCTATTGTTAATTGTGCACACGTCTTTTGCGTGGCATATTCTACCTCCCTTTCCTCTTTATTCATCATAATGTCTCCCACATGTACGTTTTTTACCTCATACACACCATTAACAGTACAAATATTCTCCTTTTCACTCGCCTTTTCTGGCTCCCTTTCATTCTTTAATGGTGCCTTTTCGCACGATTTCGATATCGAGTTATCTTTATCACATGACATATTAACTTCATTTTCAGTTTTACATTCGTCTGTAACTGAAACCGGCCAACGGAAGTGTCCGATCCCGCCTCTTCTATTTCCCTCTTCAGCAGCCATCTTGTTCTGACGTCTGCCATTTATGTGTGCTGTCAAGTGCAATGTACGGTGCTCCAGCAAGCGCTGGCCCGAGCACGAACGGTCACGTGACTTCGCACTGGGAACGCCACTATACATCACTCCGCGCCCGTCTTCCATAGTCGCGTCCTTAACCTTCCTGCCCTGAAATTATGATTTCACATCTTTTCTTTGGGCCCAAAACCGGTTTCAGCGTGAATCCGGCACTTAACACACGATGTTTTCAGTTTTCCACTTCGTCTCTATTTTGAAAATTCCGCGCCATGTATCCTCAACCGCGCGTACTGAAATTTCCCCTGCCTCTCGCACGACCTCTTTGAATCGTGTTTACACGATATCTGTTGTTTTCAGGTCGTTCGTTTGGTCAATGGTTTCCCGCGAATAATTGTTATTATTATGAGGACGAGATTCGCGATTTCTTAGCCAGTGATCTTCATCCTCTACCCTTTCCAAGAACGCAGAAAAACTTTTGTGGGTACTTCCAACATATCGTTTAGAATCCTCAGGCAGTTTCTGCCAAAGAACCCAAACGATCTCGGCTTCAGTCCTCCTAGCCTTCAGATGTATAAACTTCCTGTACCATGATTCGCAAAACTCTTTCATGGTTTGCCTACCTCTGACATCATACAGCCTGGCCATTAGAAACTCACGCCACAACTGGTCTTGTTTTTGTTCCGACCAGTATTCGTCAATAAATTTTTGCTTAAAGTTTTCAAAAGACATCTGGTCAGTATCCAGATTCAGTCCCCACCTTTTTGCTTCTCCCGTTAAGGCACTGATTACCACACAAATTTTTTCCTGGTCAGATAAATATTCAGGAAAATTTCTTTCGCAATTCTTTACAAAATCAAGAGGGTGCCATCCGTTATGCCTCTTTGCAGGTTCCAATTTTTCCTCGCACTCTAAGATTTTACTGAAAGGCATTTTTTTAGTGAAATGTGTAGGTCCTGATTGTATTTTTCTTTCCAAGTCATACATTTTGCCTTGGATTTGTGAAGTGTTATGTTCACATTTCTTTTCGCAAGTAACAATCTGTTTGGTAAATTCTCTACTGGTTTCTGTTACAGATTGTTTAATCTGTGCAAATTCCGCATTACGTTCTGTTTGTATTTCGGATTTGATACCGAATACTTTTTCATCAACTTTAGTACAGACTAAGGGTTCTATTTGATCTTGAATTTTAATGACTTCAGTGTGAAATCTTTCGTTAATGTCATCAATTTGTCCTTGTACATTGGCAATATTGCCATTGATGACAGTAATTTCGCTTTTAATACTTTTGATTTCATTACTAATTGTTCCTACTCTTGAGTTGACTTCTTCAACTTGTTTACTAAGTCTGGTACCCTGCATTTCAATTTGTTTACTTTGTGCTGCAATTTGTGCCTTAATATTGTCATTTTCTGCTGCATTTTGTTGTCCCTGTGCTTCAATTTGTGCAGACAACATTTTTAACAATTCTATCATATCTGGATTCTTTTCACTTTTAGGTTCTGCTACATTTTTATGTTCGAGTCCTACTTCCCTCTCGGTTTTTGGTGATTCAAACATATCCCGCGATTCATTGACATAGCCACTATCTTCGACAACATCGCCCATATTGTCTTGCTTAGTACGAGCGACATACATAGCTTCGATCTGTTTATTGACGTCTGCGTGATAACGGACGTAATTTAACTCGCGCGTAATGTCATCTGTTGGTGTGCTGCCTAAACTGCTCTCGATTGCATCCTGTTCTCGCGTGTCTAGATTTATTTCTAGTTTCCTGTCCATTTTAGCTATTACTAAGAATTGATACCTTTTATTTTCAATTTAAACTGAACGTTCACTATCCGTTCTGTCTAATAATGTACAGGTTCGTGCCGCCGGACGTTTCATGTTCATTCTATGTTTGTAAAATGCTAACTACTTATAATTTTTTCCATCTGTAGGTGCAAACTGAACAATGTCCTGTCACGGTCGCCACCCATAACACTACCGTCTGCTACCGCTGTACCATAACCTTAAAGCAGATTGTGAAATAAAACAATATTATTAAAGCAATTATGGTATAACGCAACAGAGCAGTGTTACCCTCTGGGAAAAATTTTGTTGTGTTGACCATGTTGTACCTAACGGAAGTGGCTTATCGGAAATGAAAGTCAGAATTACGGAAATATTTGAACAGTAATAAACAAAATTTTGTCTATCTGTTCTGTTTAACAGGTAAAGAAAACGGTCACCAGCCTAACTAGGCAAGAGAATGATTAACATTCTCGTTCAAGAAAATAGTTATTAGTAACTTTAATGGATAAACACAACTTATACTTTGTCACACGCGAGTGCAGTGAACTCTTGACACATACGTATTTTTTAATATTGAAGCTAACAACTGGAGCAGCACAAACTATTTGCAAATTTATAACAGATACCGAAACACACTATTACTTTAAGGGCTTACACAAACTGGATGGTCTTTATAACATTATTATTACTATTAACTGCAGAATCATTAATTGGATATAGGTTAAGTCTCTCTCAGTTAAATACGTTTCTATTTAAAATGAAAGTTAATTTGAATCCACTTAAAGGTTTCTCCTCACTATCATTTGACTAAAGAAATTAAGGATTTCTTAATTAGTGGTCTTTCCGTTACTTGTTACCGAGCATTAACCCAATAGACAAACTGTGGATCGTATTATATTATTAATAAGCACTTCTAATACACAGGAGAGACAAACACTTAGCAAACTTGAGTATATAACGTTCCACACTGCAGTTTTCCACTTTTACTACATTGAGACACAAAATTAACATATATGTAAGATACTGACTCACCTTCTGCGATTTACAACAGGCGGTAATGTGAACATTTACTAAGGAAAACTTTATAAGCCTCAGTCTTCATAACTTTTAATTTGAAGTTGGCAACAACACATTAATAAGCAGCTATATTAGGAAAATTACTTTCATTAACTTTCTTTTTTTATTATGTTCAAGAGGCATTAATTACCAAAAACACTGGTCTTTAATGTTCTTTCAGTAGGGACACTCGGAAATCACTTTAGTTCAAACGGAGAGGAACCTGAGAGGTGTTATGATAAGGAGAAAAGGAGAAAAATCAAGGTAGTTACATAAACTCAGTTTGTATGTTTGCTACTGTCAGCTCTGCTTACATCATTCGTTTCTCCAGTTCCAGAATTTTTGCTTCCTTCCTTATATTTTTTCATCCTCCCGTCTTTTTATTCCTCTGATCTAGCGAGCCTTCCAGCATTACTATTTCCTGTAAACTGAACGAGGAGAGAAAAGAATGCATGTTATTTTCGTAACATCGAGAACAATTTGCTTTGAAATCAAACGAATTTTTCGGCTCCATACCACACAATCCCTTAAATTACTCATTTCCATGCTACACAATCCTGACAATTCTGAACACTTTTGTAAATTACCAAGGGTATTATTTGAGCTATCGCCTATGATGAAAGTGTCTGCTTGAAAATAACTAAAATAACTTTAGTACTTTCATAATATATAAACCATACAACTATATATAGAGTGAAAGCGCTATCAAAAAATATTATGAACCTACTGGGAAAGACATAATGAACCTTCTGGGAAAGATCCCCCCCCCCCCAACAACCATGGACCTTGTCGCTGGTGACGAGGCTTGCGTGCCTCAGCAATACAGATATGCGTACCGTAGTTGCAACCACAACGGAGGGGTATCTGTTGAGAGGCCAGACAAACGTGTGGTTCCTGAAGAGGGGCAGCAGCCTATTTAGTAGTCGCAGGGACAACAGTCTGGCTTTTTAACACTAACCAAAACGGCCTTGCTGTGCTGGTACTGCGAACGGCAGAAAGCAAGGGGAAACTACAGCCGTAATTTTTCACGAGGGCATGCAGCTTTATTGTATGGTTAAATGATGACGGCTTCCTCTCGGGTAAAATATTCCGGAGGTAAAATAGTCCTCCATTCGGATCTCCGGGCGGGGACTACTCAGGAGGACGTTGTCATCACAAAAAGCGGAGCTTGAAATGTCAGATCCCTTAATCTGACAGGTAGGATAGAAAATTTAAAAAGGGAAATGGATAGGTTAAAGTTAGATATAGTGGGACTTTGTGAAGTTCGGTGCCAGGAGGAACAAGACTTTTGGTCAGGGGAATACAGGGTTATAACTACAGAATCAAATAGGGGTAGTCCGCTGCTCGTGTCGTGCGATAACATTCTCGCTCCCCGCGCCCTGGTTCCCGGGTCCGATTCCCGGCGGGGTCAGAGATTTTCTCTGCCTCGTGATGACTTTGTGTTGTGTGATGTTCTTAGGTTAGTTAGGTTTAAGCAGTTCTAAGTTCTACGTGACTGATGACCATAGATGTTAAGCCCCATAGTGCTCAGAGCCATTTTTGAAATAATGGTAAGGCGGGAGTAGGTTTAATAATGAATAGGAAAATACGAATACGGGTAAGCTACTACAAACAGCATAGTGAACGCATTATTGTGGCCAAGATAGATACGAAGCCAACGCCTACCACAGTAGTACTAATTTATATGCCAACTAGCTCTGCAGATGACGAAGAGATTGATGAAATGTATTGTGGGATAAAAGAAATTATTCAGATAGTGAAGGGAGATGAAAATTTAATAGTCATGGGAGACTGGAACTCGACAGTAGGAAAAGGAAGACAAGGAAACGTAGTAGGTGAATATGGAATGGGAGTAAGGAATGAAAGAAGAAGCCGCCTGGTAGAATTTTGTACAGAGCATAACATAATCACTTGGTTCAAGAATCATACAAGAAGGTTCTTTACATGGAAGAAGCCTGGAGATACTGACTGGTTTCAGATACATTGTATAATGGTAAGGCAGAGATTAAGGAACCAGGTTTTAAATTGTAAGGGTTTTGCAGGGGCAGACAATCTATTGGTTACGAACTGTAGATTAAAACTGAAGAAACCGCAAAAAGGTGGGAATTTGAGGAGATGGGACCTGGATAAACTGAAATATCCAGACGTTGTACAGAGCTTTAGAGAGAGCATTAGGGAACGATTGACAAGAATGTTGGAAAGAAATACAGTAGCATTGAGAGACGAAATAGTGAAGGTAGCAGAGAATCAAGTACGTAAAAAGACTAGGGCTAATAGATATCCTTGGGTAACAGAAGAGATATTAAATTAAATTGATCAAAGGAGAAATTATAAAAAATGCAGTAAATGAAGCAGGAAAAAAGTAATACATACGTCTCAAAAATGAGATCGAGAGGAAGTGCAAGATTGCTAAGCAAAGATGACTAGAGGACAAATGAAAGGATGTAGAGGTTTATCTCACTAGGGGTGAGATAGATACTGCCTACAGGATATAAAAAGAGACCTTTGGAGAAAAGAGAACCACTTGCATGAATACCAAGAGCTCAGATGGAAACCCAGTTCTAAGCAAAGAAGGGAAATCAGAAAAGTGGAATGAGTATATAGAGGATCTATACAAGGGCGATGTGCTTAAGGACAATATTATTGAAATAGAAGAGAATGTAGATGAAATGGGAGATATGATACAGCGTGAAGAGTTTGACAGAGCACTGAAAGACCTAAGTCGAAACAAGGCCACGGGAGTAGACAACATTCCATTAGAACTACTGAAAGCCTTGGGAGAGCCATCTGGTGAGCAAGATGTGTGGGACAGGCGAAATACCCTCAGACTTCAAGAAGAATATGATAATTCCAATCCCAAAGAATGCAGGTGTTGACAGAAGGGAAAATTACGGAACTATCAGTTCAATAGGATACGGCTGCAAAATACTAACACGAGTCATTTACAGACGATTGGATAAACTGGTAGAAGCTTACCTTGGGGAAGATCAGTTTGGATACCATAGGAATATAGGAACACGTGAGGCGGTACGGAAAGGCAAACCTACGTTTATAGTATTTGGAGACTTAGAGAAAGCTGTTGACAATGTTGACTGGAGTACTCTCTTTCACATTCTGAAGGTGGCAGGGGTAAAGTACAGGGAGCGAAAGGCTATTTACAACTTTTACAGAAACCATAAGGGAGATTTAAGAGTTGAGGGGCATGAAAGGGAAGCAGTTGTAGGGAAGAGAGTGAGACAGGGCTGAATCCTATCCCAGATGTTATTCAATCTGTATATTGAGCAAGCACTAAAGGAAAAAAGAAAAATTTGGAGTAAGAATTAAAATTCATGGAGAAGAATTCAAATCTTTGAGGTTCACCGATGACATTGTAATTCTGTCAGAGACAGCAAAGGACTTAGAAGAGAAGCTGAACTCAATGGGCAGTGTCTTGAAAGGAGGATATAAGGTGAAAATCAACAGAAGCAAAACGAAAATAATGGAATGTAATCGATCAATTCGGGTGATGCTGCGGAAATTAGGAAATGAGACGCTTAAAGTAGCATATGAGTTTTGCTATTTGGGAAGCAAAATAACTGATGATGGTCGAAGTAGAGAGGATATAAAATGTAGACTGACAATGGCAAGGAAATCGTTTCTGAAGAAGAGAAATTTGTTAACATCATGTATAGATTTAAGTGTCAGGAAGTCGTTTCTTAAAGTATTTGTATGGAGTGTAACCTTGTATTGAAGTGAAACGTGGACGATAAATAGTTTAGACAAGAAGAGAATAGATTCTTTGGAAATGAGGTGCTACAGAAGAATGCTGAAGATTAGATTGATAGCTCACATGACTAATGAGGAGGTATTGAATAGAATTGGAGAGAAGAGAAATTTGTGGCACAACTTGACTAGAAGAAGGGATCGGTTGGTTGGGCATATTCTTAAGCATCAACGGATCACCAATTTTGATTGGAGAGCAATGTGGAGGGTAAAAATCTTAGAGTGAGAGCAATAGATGAGTACACTAAACAATCAGATGGATGTAGGTTGCAGTATGTACTGGGAGATGAAGAAGTTTCCCACTGCTGCAAATACTAACACGAATTCTCTACAAACGAATGGAAAGACTGGTAGAAGCCGACCTCGGGGGTGATTAGATTGGATTCCGTAGAAATGTTGGAACACATGAGGGAATACTGCCCCTACGACTTATGCTAGAACATAGATTACGGAAATGCAAACCTACGTTTGTAGCATTAGTAGACTTAGAGAAAGCTTTCAACGACGATGACTGGAATACTTTGTTTCAAATTCTGATGGTGGCAGGGGTAAAATACAGGAAGCGAAAAGCTATTTACAATTTGTACGTAAACCAGATGTCAGTTACAAGAGTCGAGGGACATGAAAGGGAAGCAGTGGATGGGAAGGGCAGTGAGACCGTGTTGTAGCCTCCCCCCGATGTTTTCAATCTGTATATTGAGCAAGCAGTAAAGGAAACAAAGGAGAAATATGGAGTAGGAATTAAAATCCATGGGGAAGAAATAAAAACTTTGAGTTTCACCGATGACATTGTAATTCTGTCAGAGACAGCAAAGGACTTGGAAGAGCAGCTGAACGGAATGGACATGGTCTTGAAAGGAGGATATAAGATGAACATCAACAAAAGGAAAATGAGAATAATGGAATGTAGTGGAATTTAATCGGCAGATGCTGCAGGAATTAGATTAGGAAATGAGACGCTTAAAGTAGTAAATGAGTACTGTTATTTTGGGGAGCAAAATAACTGATGATGGTCGAAGTAGAGAGGATACAAAATTCAGACTGGCAATGGCAAGGAAAGCGTTTCTGAAGAAGAGAAATTTGTTAACATCATGTATAGATTTAAGTGTCAGGAAGTCGTTTCTGAAAGTATTTGTATGGAGTGTAGCCATGTATGGGAGTGAATTAATGCAATAAATAGTTTACACAAGAAGAGAATAGAAGATTTGGAAATGAGGTGCTGCAGAAGAATGCTGAAGATTAGATTGATAGCTCACATGACTAAGGAGGAGGTATTGAATAGAACTTGAGTGAATAGAAATTTGTGGCACAACTTGACTAGAAGAAGGGCTCGGTTGGCAGGGCATATTCTGAGGCATCAAGGGATCACCAGTTAGTATTGGAGGGCAGCGTGGAGCGTAAAAATCGCAGAGTGAGTAAAAGAGTTAATGCACTAAAGAGATTCAGAAGGATGTAGGTTGGAGTAGGTACTGGGAGATGAAGAACCATGCACAGGATAGAGTAGCATGGAGAGCTGCATCAAACTAGTCTGTGGGCTGAAGACCACAACAACAAAAACTTGGAAAGATATGTTACGTGCGATAGACGATGAAGTAGTTATACAACGCAGAAGCTCTAACTGTAAAAAGATATATTAGGAAATCTCTCTCCACTACAAGTAGACCATCTATTTATTTTCTTTAGTCGCTTTAGGGGAAAGCATTACAAACCTCCTAATCTCCAGATTCTAGATGGCAGGAGGAGCATTTGCTCGCCCCCCCCCCGACCTCCCCACCCCTCCTCCCGCTTCCACATGCTAGTCCAGTGAATACCACTGCAAAATTTCCCTCAGCTCTCATAATGGAAAGGAGTCACGTTAAGGTGTAGTGTAGCACCTACGAGGGTTGGAAGTTTAATTGTGGCAACTATTGATTTACACCTCGTACTAAATAGATACATGTTTCGAAGTTTTACTGACCATCTGAGCAGTCACCAGCATTGTGTACAGCCCGTTGCCAGCGATTTGGAATTCGTAGGATCTTCTTTGCAGTGCCAGTTGTTTTGACACTTCGAGCGGTGCGATCTATTGCTCGACGAATTTGTAGCTGTCCTAATGCGAATGCCGTGAAATGTTTTCTTCATTTTATAAATCGAGTTGAACTCACAAGGGCTTAATTCAGGGGAGTGCAGCAGGTGGTACAGCACTTAGCAGTCCCATCAATGAAACAAATCAGTAACAGCTTGCACTGTATGTGATTGAGAATTGTCCTGCAAAAATGATGGTCAGGTCCTGCCTAAAGTGTCATCACTTCTGTCTGTATGCTGTTCATTTCTAGAACACAGCCTACGACTAGCTTACATCGATGTGAATGCCGGAATTAAAGTGGGAAAACTGATTGGAAAACACACTGACGTCCAGGCTGGTCTTTCAAGGTGCAAAATTTCCCATCCTATCGTCATTGGAGGGGTAATTTGCAGTGACCACCAATGAATGATCGGCGTCAGTGAACTTCGCACTCCCTGTCTTGGTTGTCGGGTGCAAATTATGTTGCCGTAGTATAGAAAACTTTTTGGAGGGCCACTGGTATAGCATTCTCATAGCTATTATATGCCGTGCCCAGTCACGTAGTGTTCTTGCAATTTCAAATACATTAATACCATTGCTCAGTTACGTTACCAGGGCCAGCTCTAAACTTAATTTCATGTAAATTGCAGTACATCTAAAGAAAAACGCTTTACGCATGCTGCACATTACATTTTTTTAAAACATTAATTTTTGCATCCATACGTGTTTCACCTTAGTTCCAAGTCATCTTGTGGCAGTGTCATATCAGCGTATAATTCATTAATTGAAACTTCCCGGCTGATTAAAACTGTGTGCCCGACCGAGATTCGAACTCGGGACCTTTGCCTTTCGCGGGCAAGTGCTCTACCATCTGAGCTACCGAAGCACGGTCCTCATAGCCTTACTTCTGCCAGTATCTCGTCTCCAACCTTCCAAACTTTACAGAAGCTGTCCTGCGAACCATGCAGAACTAGCACTCCTGAAAGAAAGGATATTGCGGAGACATGGCTTAGCCCCAGCCTGGGTGATGTTTCCAGAATGAGATCAAGCGTGTTACGTCGTTAGTTTAGTTAGATTGACGATCCCATGCCTGGTGCTATGTCGGCTCGCCAGTTGTTTTCTTTCGAATACATGCCAGTGTCCCCCCTCCCCCCATTTAAAAAGTTGTTGAAAGTTTGGAGTTTTCTATGTGGTTACTGTTTTCGTCAAGTAGCACTCTAATCGCCATTCTGTGTCTTACAGTTACAGTGCTATATTTCGAAAACAGTGACCACAAGGAAAAAAAACAAACTTTCGTAACTGAATTGTTGGCACGCTAATTGTTTTGTTTCGAGTATATTCCAGTGTCCCCCACTTAGAAGACGTAAAATAGTAGCATTATGCTGTAATGCTGCGGAAATCCGAAATTCAGTTCCTTCAAAATTTACCATTCTTGATAGAAAACTTTTGCGTTTCACATGGTATCGTCCAACTTAATGAACATGAAGTTCAATTCCTTTATGAGGCTAACTTATCCGAATGCAATATATGGCCATATGTAGTGAATAATCAGTTTCTGTTGCTTAAGCGATTCGCCTATAATCAGTGCGAAAATCTTGTAGAGCATCTGATTTACATTTCAGACTGATAAATTTGAAGACAACATAAACTAAACTCCGTCCGAAAAGGCCTTGGAAGGCCCAACGTTACCGCCCGGCCGCCGTGTCATCCTCAGCCCACAGGCATCACTGGATGTGGATATGAAGGGGCACGTGGTCAGCACACCGCTCTCCCAGCCGTATGTCAGTTTACGAGACCGGAGCCGCTACTTCTCAGTCAAGCAGCTCCTCAGTTTGTCTCACAAGGGCTGAGTGCACCCAGCTTGCCAACAACGCTAGGAAGACCGGATGGTCATCCATCCAAGTGCTAGCACGAAAATCAGAGTCAGGGTTTTGCAAAATGGTAAGCAAGACAGAGTGTCTCAGATTGTATGCATTTCATGCTTGTAAATGCGATGATAAATTATTTCACTGGGAAAAATTTGTAACCAAAGGCGCAGCTTTTGAACATTTCAGACTGATACATCTTTAGCTAGACGCAACATGCAGTTAATTGTTTGTATTTAGTAGTAAGAATGTAATATTCTTCTACATCTATATCTACATCTACATATATACTCCGCTAGCCACCAAGCTGTGTGTGGCGGAGGGTACAATTCGCGCGAAAGTCATATTCCCGCACCCCCCCCCCCCCCCCCCCACTCCACTCGTGGATCGCGCGAAGGGAAAGCGACTGTCTGAACACCTCAGTACGAGCTCTAGTTTCCCTTATCTTTCAATGGTGATCATTGCGCTATTTGAAAGTTGGTGGTAATAATATATGCTCTACATCCTCGGCGAAAATCGGATTTCGGAATTTAGAGAGCAGCCCCTTTCGTTTAGCGCGTCGTCTATCTGCAAGTGTATCCCACTTCAAACTCTGACTGAGAATTGTAAAGCTCTCGGGATGGCTAAATGTACAAGTCATGAATTTTGCCGTTCTTCCTTGGACCTTCTCAATCTCTTGAATGAGACCCTACTGGTAAGGGTCCCATTCAGACGAACAGTACTTAAAGACTTGACTAACTAACGTATTGTAAGTAATTTCCTTTGATGAAGAACTACATAGCTTCAGGATTATACCAATAAACCGCAATCTAGAGTTCGCCTTGCCCGTTACTTGTGTAATCTGATCATTCCATTTCAGATCATTTCGAATAGTCACACCCAGATACTTGACGGCTGTTACCGCATCCAAAGACTGGCCATTTATTTTGTACTCGTACATTAATGGGGATTTTCACCTTGCTATACTTACTAGGTTACACTTACTAGTATTGAGGGATAATTGCCAGCCGTTACACCACACATTTATTTTCTTTAAGTCCTCATTGATTTGTTCACAACTTGAGTGTGGTACTGCTTTCCTGTAGATCACAGCATCATTGGTAAACAGTCTCATGCCGCTGTCAATGTCATCAACCAGATTTCATGTAAATCGTAGAAAGCAGTTGACCTATTACTCTACCCTGGGGCGCACCTGAAGTTACGCTTGTTTCTGTTGAAGTCACCCCATTCAGGATGACATACTGCTCTCTGTCTGTTAGAAAACTTTCTATCCAACCGCATATGTCACCGGATAGACAGTAAGCGCGCACTTTTTGGTGCAAGCGACAGTGCGGAATTGAGTTGAACGACTTTCGAAAGTCGAGAAATATGGCATCGACCTGGGAACCGGTATCTAGAGCCTGTTGTACGTCATGCACAAAGAGGGACAGCTGTGTCTCGCATGAGCGCTCTTTCCTAAAACCGTGCTGATTTCTGCAGATGAGCTTCTCAGAGTCTAGAATGGTCATTATGTCTGAACACTAAATATGTTCCATGGTTCTACAACAAATGTGTGTGTGAAATCTTGTGAGACCTAACTTCTGAGGTCATCAGTCCCTAAGCTTACACATAACTTAACCTAAATTATCCTAAGGACAAACACACACATCCATGCCCGATGGAGGACTCGAACCTCCACCTGGATAAGCCGCACAGCTATAACAAATCGGCGACAGCGAAATTGGCCGGTAATCGTGTACATCTGATTTTCTACCATTTTTATAGACTGCTATTACCTGGGTCATTTTCCAGCCCAGTGGAACTTTCCGCTGTTCCAATGATCTCTGATAGATGACGGATAAGAATGGTGCTATATTTCTAGCATAGCCAACATGTAATCTTAACTGTTTTACAATCCCAGATACAGTAAACACTATGTCAGCCATTCCTGTGTTTGTTCGATAACTGAAAGGGGGAATGGTGCTGCAGTCCTCTACTGTGAACCAGTTTTTTATAAGCTGGGTTTAGAATTTCGGCCTTACGTTTATCATTATCCGTTAAATTACCCGTACTGTCAGGAAGAGAAGGTACTGAATTATTTCTAGAGTTCATAGATTTTACGTACGACCGAATGCAAATACCGATGAAACTCCATTTTTGCAGATCGCATTTCAATTCAATATCTGTTAACACATTAATAAAGGCATTCTAAATTACTCAGCTGTTCTTATGGTGACTTTCTAGACAAAATAATATCGCCCAAATAATCAGCACAAAACAAAATCTTCATCGAAAACACTGTATCTACTTCTAAGAAACTCATGCTAGCAGATGTTCGTGTTTCAAATTATGCAATATTCCATTCGTCTTCCCTGGTGAAGGAATTTCGGAAAACTGCGTTCAATAACTCCGCTTTAGCGGCACAGTCGTCGATAACACTACCATCGTCACTGCGCAGCGGAGGTATCGACTGCGTCTTGCCGCTTGTGTACTTTACATACGACCAGAATTTCTTTGGATTTTCTACCAAATTTCGAGACAATGTTTCGTTGTGGAACCTATTAAAGGCATCTCGCATCGAAGTACGTGCCAAATTTCGCGCGTCTGTAAATTTTAGCCCCTCTTCGGGATTTCGCGTTCTTCTGAACCTCGCATGCTTTTTCCGTTGCCTCTGCAACAGCGTTCGGACCTTTTTTGTGTACCACGGAGGATCCGTACCATCTCTTACCAATTTATGAGGTATGAATATCTCAATTGCTGTTGCTACTATATCTTTGAATTTGAGCCACATCTCGTCTACATTCGCATAGTCAGTTCGGAAGGAATGGAAATTGTCTTTTAGGAAAGCTTCTAGTGGCACTTCATCCGCTTTTTTAAATAAAATTATTTTGCGTTTGTTTCTGATGGATTTGGAAGAAATGGTATTGAGCCTAGCTACAATGACCTTGTGATCACTAATCCCTGTGTCAGTCATGATGCTCTCTATCAGCTCTGTATTGTTTGTGGCTAAGACGTCAAGTGTGTTTTCGCAACCATTTACAATTCGCGTTGGTTCGTGGACTAACTGCTCGAAATAATTTTCGGAGAAAGCATTTTGGACAATCTCGGAAGACGTTTTCTGCCTACCACCGGTTTTGAACAAGTATTTTTGCCAACATACCGAGGGTAGGTTGAAGTCCCCACCAACTATAACCGTATGAGTGGGGTATTTATTTGTTACGAGACTCAAAGTTTCTTTGAACTGTTCCGCAACTGTATCATCGGAGTCTGGGGGTCGGTAGAAGGAGCCAATTATTAACTTACTTCGGCTGTTAAGTATAACCTCCACCCACACCAATTCGCAAGAAAAGGACTACATGCAAAATAAATGGACTTCTTCAGAACAGAGAAACACAAATCTGTGCTACGTAGAAAGTACTAATGATGCAGGCTACGAAGGGTCGGCTAACGAAGCGGCTAACGTTGAATCTGCTATCGAAGTAGTTTGCTACGAATAGGGCGCGATGCTTATTTCCTCTTCACCTAGGGGCCGCTGCTGTGGCGTTGTTGTCATGGAGGGAGGTCGGTCAGTGTGCGACTGGCTGACTTATTCTCACAGCCGTCTCTTCTCTGGCGCTCCCGATTGGCATGCAGGCGCTGACTTTACGGCGTAACACGTGGTAGTGGCAATGAATCTATTATTGCTTAAGTATTTGCTGCTGATTTGAAATCTGCAGACACTGCAATTTTTGACTTTGCTTTCCTAGTGATTGGCAAAGGAGATGTCCATTGACGAGCTGAAATTGTTTTCAGGACACCTATTTTTTTTCTAGTGATTTCAGTTGAGTACCAACTTCATTACGAATAGTGTGTGGTGGACGATGTGCTGTATAAAATTTAGGTCTGGTATTATCTTTCAGTACAATGCGTACATTTCCGTTCTTCGCATGAGCCAGTGTCTCAACAAATAAATGTTTATATTTGTCATATAATTGATGTTCATGTGAAATCTCATTACTGACTTCGTATACCATATCTTAAATTTCCAGATCAAGCAAATCACTGCATCAATTCCAAATATGTTTCAACTAGTCTATGACTGAACGGGAATAACTGTTAAGTTCTGAGTCGTATTTCTGTATTTTACCTTTGGTGTACATCTCCCGAATACAGAAACTATTTGTCCATTGTAATTGTAAGCTGTAGGTTTGTTTTCTTAAGATTTGTTGATTGAATAACGTAACGGAAACATCAGTATGTGGCTGAAATTTCACCTTCTGATAGACAATAGTAGTGGACAATTTTTGGTTGTTATTTTGAATGAGAATGGCAGGAAAATTCTGCTGAAAGACGGTTACGCAATGAATCTTGGTTGAGTGCACAGTGTGATTTTATTCAGTTTGTGGAGAGCTGATTTGATTTTTTAACAGTGAAGTTGAGCTATGCGCTTTTAACTTCTCGATTGGTGTGATTTCGGTTTCGTTTGGCCCGAGTTCTACTACGTGGAGCGCCTTTGAATTCGGATTGCGAAATCAGGTTTGTTTCTAGTCCCTGTAGTTGAGAACTACGTAGAACGGATTTCACGTTACGGTTCTGTTGTGAGCGTGTGTCATGTTTACGGCCTGGAAATGTCGGCATTCTGCTTCTCGGAAAAACAGTTTACGGCTGTACGTTATGAAGCAATTAGCACACAAATTGGGCGCGGAAAGGCCCCGTCGCTCTGCGAATTGTTTACGCTAGCAGTGCTGAGCAGTAGGAACTGTTTGCGACCTGCGAACCCGTGCGGAACACCTAGCGTTCACGGCTGCCCTGTGAAAATCGAGCTCAGAGACTTTTTAAACTACGACCACAAAGAATTATAACTGCAGTGCTAAAATTTACACACTCTCATTTACAGTGATACAAGTAGAAAATCTTGCAAAACTAATAACAGAAAGTACTTGTCTTAGTAGAACTGAAATTATTCAGATATCTAAATAATGTCTATGGTTCACTTATACATACCTTCGTGTCAGTCATCGCTTAGGAAGAAAGAGTTAATTACACGAAAGCGAGCTGTAAGAATAATATGTGGTGTTGAGCTGTGGGGGTCATCTAGGTTTCTCTTCAATGACTTCGGCATTTTAACTGCCCTATCACGATACATGCAGGGGTATTTAGCTGCCAGTACAGCTGGGTTTTACGCAACTGGCAAAGCCTTCCAAAACCACACGCAAGATTTTCATATTCTCTCGCTCGCTATCCACAAACTGTGACTGCCACTGAAAAGATGAGTGTCATCTTTTCGCAGGAAATTTAATGCAGTTACATCAGAATTTTCGAGTTATTCAATAAAAAAGGCATTGAAGGTCACCTTTGTAGGTCTTCCTTGACTAAGTCGAAAACGACGAATTCTACGTTAAATTTCCTTCAAACAGTTCGTTCATTATTTTCTGTAGGACTAATAGCTTTGGCGCGGCAAGTGAGACAATTTGAAAATCTTGCACTTGGTGTTTGAAAGTGTTGCGGGTTATATAAAACCGATCACTAGAAGCTGCTGACTCCCACTGTATATTTGCTAATGGAATTCATCATAAATAACACATCACAGCTTGAGAAGAAAAGCTGTATCCATAATTATAACACTACCATTATCATCCATTATTAACATATAACAAAAAAGGGAGGCAAATATTATATTGTTACTGAACAAAATGTTCAAATTACTCTAGGCACTATGCGACTTAACATCTGATGTTATGAGTCCCTTAGATTTAGAACTACTTAAACCTAACTAACCTAAGGACATCACATACATCCATGCCCGAGGCTGGATTCGAACCTGCAACCGTAGCAGCAGCGTGGTTCCGGACTGAAGAGGCTAGAACCGCTCTGTCACAGCGGCCGGCGTTACTGAACAATCCTAAACTTTCTACTGAATATTTTATTCAAAGTAAATCGTAATTTACTGTTCATCCAATAGTTAATTACTGTTATAAGGTTTCCAATTGTATGTCACATACAAAATGAGTACCAAATGCCGTGAAAATGCAACATTGGTGAAAAACGAATTCGTACCAACTACATCGAAAATTTTACTACATTTTAAAAACTAGTGTTAAGACTGTCAGTGGGTCAGACAGGAGTTCAATATGCTGCAACAGAAATGTTTAATTAATTGCCTCATAATATAATATGACTGACGAGTAGGAATGTAAGTTTTAAATGTAACCTACAATCATTTTTCTGAACAGCCCACATTCAGTGGTCGAATACCTAATTAAAGCTTTGGTACGCTGTCGAAAAATAAAACAAAATGACAAAAGAAACTAACTTTTCAGTGTTATTATATGAGTAGGGGTATAGTATCATGTCTTCGTTAATGTTAATATAAATTACGCATCACATATACCCGTACACAAATTCGTTCAATATGTCTTTAAAGAAAAGTTGTTCGTGTAATCTGTGGGGACGTAACTATCCGACTAAATGGTGAGTGTTGCTTGAGTATGGACTCTCTGTCTCAACGAGAATTTGATGAGCGTCTTCTAGTGTCTGTCGTGGCTCCTCTGTCCAGTTCCCTGAGCGAGGGGAGGACGAATACCGTTAGCTACGTTGAGGGCGTGGTCATTACTAGCGACCTCTCTTTTCGTATGTTGCGCTACTCGACGATTTGCGGCGCGTGCTGTAGATTCGGGAGTGAGCGAAAGTGCCCCTTGGCAGCCAGTCAGGAATTTCTATACTCAGCTAACTTCAAAGCGGTGCACCGGCAGTACCGTGTGCGGAGGAAGTAATCCGATCCCACTTGCTTTCTGTACCACTCTCTGGCATGTCATTTGCTACCAGCAATAGATAGTTATAGTCTTGTGTGCCTGAGGTGGCAGCTACGTTTTGCCTTCTGTGCTGAGAGGGATTGAGAATGCTGCACGGCTTCGGCAGCGTGCTACCTATCTCTCTCCCACGCCATAAGCCATACCTGTTGCTTACCCTACATGGCAAGGCTGAGCTGATAACCGTATTGAGCCACTATTCCTATACAAATGTACACACTTGTAATCTATCGCTGGTGCTCCTTAATGTAACTTTTTCCACATGTAATTTCAATCACCCATGTTTAACACAATACTGGCTAAGTACTCTCACAGTACCTAAACTATCGTGGGAATTAACTTTTAATGTTCTGCGCACGCTACAAACGGATCTCAAACGCTCAGTATTCATTGGGAAATAATATTGTGTCAAAATATTGTGTGAATGTGAGAGTAATTTAGAACTCTGTCCTCGTAGTGATCATGTCGCGCTCACAAATCTAGAGCTCGTGCGTGGGGCGACTGAGTTGCCTGGCTTGCAAAACAAAACAAGCATACATTGTGTAGAACGGACGAAATAAGTTGGAAAAGCTTCCAGTGAACATTGCAGTGTTTCTGGTGCAGATTGAAGCAATTATTTACATTATGCTAGGTCCATCATGTTGTGACAAGTGGTGAAATGATAAAGAGAGAGAGGGAGAGTGGGGGGGGGGAGAGACAGAGAGAGAGAGGGAGAGGGAGAGAGAGAGAGAGAGAGAGAGAGAGAGAGAGAGAGAGAGAGAGAGAGAGAGAGAGTGAGAGGGGGGGGGGGGAGAAAAGATACATGTATGCTCACTGGATAGCTGACCTTATCTTATTTGCCAGTTCTGTAAACTGCTAGAAGTAACACAAACAAACTTACTGTCATGACACCATTCTCTTCAGTTTCCTCTGCTGTTGTGGACAATGACGTATCTGGCTTCACTTGAACATTCAAAAATTTCAGTTCTCAATGTACGGCCTGGTGCTTTTCTACATATCCTCCTACTCAGTCGCTGATCTTTTGTGATTTAGTTTTCTCAGTTCTTTGGGGAAATTTGTTTGCATAAATTCTGTGTCTACAGGAACTCGCGTTAATTTCGTTGTACGGCTCTTACACGGTACTATAAATTGCTTAGTATATTGAAAGAAGTTCAAAATTTTTAAAGGTCGGTCATATCTGTCAATTGTAGTCTCAGATGGTCAGTATTACTGCACTGTACTCGATGTACATTGATCAGCGTGAACCTTACGACCACCTACCTAACAGCTGGTATGTCCACTTTTAGCACGGATAAAAGTGGCGACACGTCATGGCATGGAATCTATGATGCCTTGATAGGAAGCTGGAGGCGGTTAGCACCACATCTCCACACACACAGGTCATCTAATTCCCGTAAATTTCGCCACGTTCAGTAAGATCCCAGATCTGTTCGATCGCGTTTACATCTGGCGAGTTGGAGGGCCAGTACATCAACTGGAACTGGATGCTGTGTTCCTAGAACCACTTCATCACATTTATGGCCTTGTGACATGCGCATTGTCTTGCTGAATAATGCTTCTGCCTTCAGGAAACGTGACTGCCATGAAAGGGTGTACTTGCGCTGCAGCCAGTGTGTGATGCTTAGCGCATTTCACGAGCTCTACTGGACCCTTGGATGGTCACGTGTATGTTCCTGAGAGCGCAATGGAGCTGCTGCCAGCTTGTCTCCGTCGCGAAGTAAAGGTATCAAGGACCTGTTTTGCTGGAAGACGTCGGATTCACGTCCTTCCATCGGCATAATGAAGAACATATCAGGATTCATCAGACCACGTAGCGCTCTGAGCATCCAGTCCCAATGGTTACGTGCCCATTTCAATCGTAATTGTCGATGTCGACATTGGCACACACATGGGTCGTCGGCTGCGACGCCTATCGTTAGGAGTGTTGTTTGGCGCACTGTGTTCAGGCACGCCTATACTTTGCCCAGAACTAGAGTCTCAAGTTATTTCCCCCACAGTTCGCTGGCTTCCCTGTTTTACCAGTTTGACCAGTCTGTGAAGTCTGACATCTGTACTGGGAGGTCTTCGCCCAACCCCACGATGTCTGGACGTCGTTTCACCTTGAATTCATCTCGTGTAGGAGACACTCACTACAGCACTCCTCCAACACCCGACAAGTCTTACAGTTTACGAAATTCACGTGCCAAACCTCTGGGCCATTACTGATACTACATACGCCGTGCGTGTATCTGAATAGCAGTCGTTCCTCGCCAGGTGACACTTCTATCGCCTGGACAGGTTTATATCGGTACTAGGTCGTTGGTCATAATGTGTACACAATAAAAGTGGCACCATATGGATTCGATAACAATATTTTTGACACTTTTCTATCTCCTTCATTACAGGATCTACCAAAAAGAATACTTCAATTTAAAATAAAGCATTGTTGTAATGTTATTTGAGATATCTGTCTGAACAACGTACTTTTAGAAGTGCAAACTATCGAATTTTGCATGTTTCCCGCTAGGTAGCAGCAGGGCGCACCCACTTTAATTCTGGTAACAATGGTGTCGGGAAAGAAAGCGATTTGTGTTCTACGTTTTCCACAATTCGGGTCAGTAATAACTGTTCAGTGTGACTTTCATACTAGGTATGGCGGGGATCCACCTAAAACACAGAGCATTAGACGATGGCATGAACAATATTTAACGTGTTTTGTGCAGTTTCACGGGAAAAGGTATATGGTCCATTTTCGTTTTCCGAGAACTGTTACAGGAAACATTACAGGAAACACATACCTCGATATGCTTGAGAACTTTCTTTTCCCACAGGTGAAAAGTGATTCGAGGGACTTGATTTACCAATAGGAAATGCGGAATTTTTAAATCAAAGGATTACTGAACAACGGATCGGTTACAATGGACCAAATGATTCAGCCTTTGATTACGGGCCCCCAAGGTCCCCGGACCTGACTGTATGTGGTTATTTCTTGTGGGACGGGGGTGTCTGTTTGTGTGCCTCCGTTACCAACAATAGTGAAAGAATTGAGATGCCACATAACAGAAGCTGTGGAAGCAATAAATGAAGACATGTTCGCTCCAGTGTGGGAACAATCTGAGTACCGCACTGATATGATGGTGTGTAAAAAAAATGAAATCTTTTGACTTTCTGGTTCATCATGAAACAAAATTCATTCTATGCGTTTATAAGTTCAGATACATAGAAGTGCTATATCGGATGATTCTTCTTGATACACCCAGTATACTGCGCAAACCTTCAATACCGCTCTCTGACGGTCAATATTATTGTGCAATTCTCAACACTGCACATTGAATATTGAGTGAAAGAGCGTCCCTTTCAAGCAGATCAGACGGAATGACGCTATCAGATGGAGTATCGTGTGATACATTGTTGTCATCCACTGGTCATCGCCCCACCAACCGCTTTCTGCTACGCAATGAGGCCTTGATAAGAAGCTGGACGCTACTGTGAATAGTAGTGCGGGATTTTTGGCTTCTGGCCTGCCTGGAGACAATGGGCTATTCTTCCATTTTACAGTTAAATGGGTGTATCTCCTAACACCCTTCAGGAAGGAAATGTGTAAAAACGTTGCTTGAAAGTAGTACCCCGCAGCAAGCATTATAAGTGGAAAGTAACTGATGCAAATAGCTGATATCTGGTCCGGAGGCTGACTGGGTGAAGGGCTTTTAGATTTAAATAATTCAATGGGGCAGTTCGGAAGCTCGAGATGCCAGCAATCAGGTAGTGGTCCTCGCGAGGGTAAGGCGTGTGGCATTGTCTCAGTGGGGCGGAGATGGTGTTTCAAAAGTGTTGCTTGCTTGAATTTAGGAGTGAGTCATCCCCATCACTAAAGTATCTGATATGGTACTGAGAACGGAAAAGCTGACAATACCGTTTTTCGTGCATGCGTGTGTAGGGATTTCCTACTTTGGCGGTTCTTCTGGAAAAAGGTAGCGAATTTATGAGCATGAAATTGCAACTTGGACGGAAGACTCATTTCAGAATATCGAGACACCCGCTAGCTGAAGGCAGTGCTTGACAACAACGAGGCGACGTCTTACATGAGTCAATAAACTAAATCCGTCAGAGTGGAAACTTGTGCTCTTTTTGTGTGTGTCTGCCTCTTTTTTAGCTTTACATTGTTATCTCGTTTTGTTTTCCGAGGAGATGTTAGACGCCGGTTGTGGAGATGGTGTAGTGACTGTCTGAGATGCTTATTTACCAGTCCAGTGGTTCAATCTTAGAGTGTTTTGAAAGCAGATTGATTGCTACAGGATACTGACTAGAAGGAAGCGTTACAATTTTAATCTGTCTTGCGAGTCAAGACCAGGCTGGTGACATCTGTTTAGACTGGCTGCCTGTTTGTAGCAGTGCATAGAATTAAACCGGTTACCCCGAATATCGTTACCCAGAAAACCTACGTGTTTTTTCTTTTCTTAAAATTTTGTCTCTAACAACGCACGGCATGGTTTCTGGCTGCACCTGCAAGTCATCGCTCGAGACTACAGAAGTTGGGAGGCACGCTTATTTGGAAATTTTCAGCTTATGAATCTGTTTAACCAGTTCTCGTTTAAGAGCAGTGACAATTCATTGCACCGTAGTTGGAAGCACAAATTGCTGGCCGTAATCCGTCCTTCTATCAGGCACGACATCGCAGTGGGTGAAGCTGTTACTGACATGATTAATAAAATTCTTTTCCGGGCTATTATGCCGTGGTCTGATGGATTTCGCATTGTAACCCAACGTTTCGTCCCCATCTGCGGAGGACATCTTCAAGGGGGTTCGTGGCTTCTGTTAACTTCCGAAACACACACTGTTTCACTACTGACTGCAGCAAATTTTTGTTTTCGCGTGCTCCCGCGCATAGGCGTGACGTCACATGTTTTGAATACGCGAGCGCAATTGGCCGTTGTCGGTTGCCGCCGTCCGCTGTTGCTATCATCCCATGGCGGAAGACTGGTACACATCTTCTTCAGCACCGGCATCCAGATGTCATTCAATTTCACGCCCTCCTCCTTCCTATTAAAATTCCTGGGGTGTTTCATAATCTCTATAGCCTCTCTGTAAAGCCTTTCATGATATCCGCTTGTGGCTGCCAGTACTTGAGTTCTATCAAAATAAATGTGGTGGTCTTCTGACTGATGATGTCCTCCGCAGATGGGGACGAAACGTTGGGTTACAATGCGAAATCCATCAGACCACGGCATAATAGCCCGGAAAAGAATTTTATTAATCATGACAGTTCCGGCCGTGAAAGTTTACATTTTACAATTCGAAGCTGTTACTGCCCTCTGCTAGGAAAAGTTTGATCTGTTGAAAAGAATGGTCATCATAATTCCACAGAATATGGCACAAGAGTAAACCAGACATAGACAAACGTGTTGTTGGGTAGTAGAGAGGTGAACAAACGACTTGGTTAGTACTGAAATTGGGAACCATACCACGTAGCCGAGAAAGTGAATTAATCTTTGTACCTACGGAGAAATATTACAGACAACGGTAAAAGAAAAAAGGGAAGATAGCAAACTGTTACCGACAAACAAAGGTTCCTCGAATAAACGATGACTGCTCGCATGAGATAATGATACAAAACTGAGGAAACAGTTCATAAAACAAGAAATCTTTGTTGTAGCACTGAAGGGGCAATGTACACTGTCAGAAATACTGAGGAGTAGCTGTAGGCAGTTAAAATTCGGTGTTAAAAATAAAGTTGTAAGGTAAAGCACGAAATGAAGTACTGAAAAGAACATGTGAGGAAATGATTCTAAGGAAGACTCCTGCCATAATTTCCTCGATTTCAACACTTTTAATTTTGACCAGAACGTTTGTTTGTATATACCCTGGAACATTATTTTAGACTGGGAAAAATTTATTTTTGATGGCTAATTTTTGTATTTTCAGAAAAAGATAGTAGCACGCAAACGGTAAATGCTGTTATTCAAAAAAGGGACCTATATCTACATGACTACTGTGCAATTCACAATTAAGTTCTTTAAAACACCTTCAGACTATTTCTCTACCGTTCCAGCGGGCGGGAAAAACCGCCTTTGAAATGAGTCCGTGCGGGTTCCGATTTCTCTCATTTTATTATGATAAACCTTTCTACATCTACATCTACATTTATACTCCGCAAGCCACCCAACGGTGTGTGGCGGTGGGCACTTTACGTGACACTGTCATTACCTCTCTTACCTGTTCCAGTCTCGTATGGTTCGCGGGAAGAAAGACTGTCTAAAAGCCTCCGTGCGCGCTCTAATCTCTCTAATTTTACATTCGTGATCTCCTCGGGAGGTATAAGTAGGGGGAAACAATATATTCGATACCTCATCCAGAAACGCACCCTCTCGAAAACTGGCGAGCAAGCTACACCGCGATGCAGAGCGCCTCTCTTGCAGAGTTTGCCACTTGAGTTTGTTAAACATCTCCGTAACGCTTTCACGGTTACCAAATAACCCTGTGACGAAACGCGCCGCTCTTCTTTGGATCTTCTCTATCTCCTCCGTCAACCCGATCTGGTACAGATCCCACACTGATGAGCAGTACTCAAGTATAGGTCGAACGAGTGTTTTTTAAGCCACCTCCTTTGTTGATGGACTACATTTTCTAAGGACTCTCCCAATGAATCTCAACCTGGTACCCGCCTTACCAACAATTAATTTTAAATGATCATTCCATTTCAAATCGTTCCGCACGCATACTCCCAGATATTTCACAGAAGTAACTGCTACCAGTGTTTGTTCCGCTATCATATAATCATACAGTAAAGGATCCTTCTTTCTATGTATTCGTAATACATTACATATTTCTATGTTAAGGGTCAGTTGCCACTCCCTGCACCAAGTGCCTATCCGTTGCAGATCTTCCTGCATTTCGCTACAATTTTCTAATGCTGAAACTTCTCTGTATACTACAGCATCATCCGCGAAAGGCCACATGGAACTTCCGACACTATCTACTAGGTCATTTATATATATTGTGAAAAGCAATGGTCCCATAACACTCCCCTGTGGCACACCAGAGGTTACTTTAAGGTCTGTAGACGTCTCTCCATTGTTAACAACATGCTGTGTTCTGTTTGCTGAAAACTCTTCAATCCAGCTACACAGCTGGTCTGATATTCCGTAGGCTCTTACTTTGTTTATCAGGTGACAGTGCGGAACTGTATCGAACGCCTTCCGGAAGTCAAAAAAATAGCATCTACCTGGGAGACTGTATCTAATATTTTCTTGATCTCATGAAGAAATAAAGCGAGTTGGGTCTCACACGATCGCTGTTACCGGAATCCATGTTGATTCCTACAGAGTAGATTCTGGGTTTCCAAAAACGACATAATACTCGAGCAAAAATCATGTTCTAAGGTACTACAACAGATCGACGTCAGAGATATAGGTCTATGGTTTTGCGCATCTGCTCGACCACCTTTCTTGAAGACTGGGACTACCTGTGCTCTTTTCGAATAATTTGGAACCTTCCGTTCCTCTACAGACTTGCGGTACACGGCTGTTAGAAGGGGGGCAAGCTCTTTCGCGTACTCTGTGTAGAATCGAATTGGTATCCCGTCAGGTCTCCGTTTATAGGTGTGTAACAACAAAGTATTTTTCACCGTAGGAGGATTAAATTGGTGACTGAAATTTCTTGAAAATATCTAACCGCAAAAACGAAACTCCTTTTTTTTAATGATTGCCACCTCAATTATCGTATCATATTTGCGGCACCTTCCCACAGTTTTGCGATAATGTAAAACGAGCGGCCCTTCTTTGAATTTTGGCAGTGTCCTCCACAAACTTATCTGATGCTGATCCGAGACCGCACTGCAGTAGTCCATCAGAGGAAGAACAAGCTTAGTACAGGCAGTCCCTTTAGTATAGCTGTTACATCTTCTATGTATGTTGCCAATTAATCGAAGTCACTGGTTCGCTTTCTGCACAACATTATAACTATAATCGCTGTAGTTTATATTAACCGTATTTATGATCCTAAAGTATTTAGTTAAATATTGTTCTCACCAATTGCGACATGGTCGCGTATACAAACAGTGATCTGTCAAATGTTTTTTATTCCAGTCTTTGATCACAATATCAATTCTTTAGACGATGACCGGTTTCAGTCCGTAATGATCATCCTCAGATATTTTTTACACCATGTCCTAAAGTGTTAAGGCCATAATGGCATCGTCAAAACATATAAATATAATCAGCACAGCATCGTCACATAAATCTAAAATTGCAACGAGTTGAAATAATGACTGTGTGGACGATGTGGCCTATTCTGGACCTCATTTTAGATCTATGTGACGATACTGTGCTCATAATATTTATATGTTTTGACGATGCCATTGTGGCCTTGTCACTTTAGGACATTGTGTAAAAAAGACCTGAGGATGGTCATTACGGACTGAAACCGGGCATCGTCTAATGAACTGATATTGTGATCACAGACTGGAATAAGAAGCATTTTAAATATTGTTCTAAAGCTGTAGAGATCAACATGTAGCATGGTAAGCAGGAAACTGACGTTTCGTCCTAACGCCAAATGAATGCATGAACAACAAAAAGCCAGTGAAAATGCCGTTTCAGGGGCGACAACAACAACGCGCACCATATTTCAGCCAGCCGCTGTTGTGGAGCGATTCTAGGCACTTCAGTCTGGAACCGCGCGTTAGCTACTGTCGCAGGTTCGAATCCTGCCTTGGGAATGGATGTGTGTGATGTCCTTAGGTTAGTTAGGTTTCAGTAGTTCTAAGTTCTAGGGAACTTATGACCTCAGATGTTAAGACCCATAGTGCTCAGAGCCATTTCAACCATTTTGATCCCTATTTCAAGTGTTACAATTATACTTTCAAGTTCAAAATATCCATGAAAGTACGTAAAAAGGGTGTAAGGTACAGAATTACCCAGTCTAAGTCGTGTGTCAGAAAGTATTCGGTAACAGACACAATGTTTACTGTCACTTGGAAACTGTATGTTCTTGTACTGGATGCTTACTGTTGAAGTGCAGCTATGCACAGAGGTCCAGTGAGGTCTGTAACTATGCCATGGCATCCAAACTTGGTAGATATTCTTATGCGATACTGGGAAACCGAGTTACTCTGCAAAAAGGAGAGGAAATAGTTATAATTTTGGCCACCAGGTGGAAATATGATTCTACGAATACAAGTAAGACGTACATAAGTGTTTCCATTTGCAATGTATTAGGAGTGGGACGTGGAACTAATTTATTTCCAGTGTCTATTGGTTCACCTTTAATTCATTAACATGTCTTCCAAGTTTCGCTGCCATTCGATTATTAATCCCACACTGGAACTCCGTAAGTAGCTGCACTTTAATTATAACCATCCGGTGCAAAACCCCAGACAAAAATTTAAATATATTAGCATTTGGATCTGCGGTTGTATTCTTGTTGGTACAAAGATTGAACATTCAGCACATGATATTTTTAAAATTTTCACGGTGATGCTTCACCTCATTATGTAGGATATTACAGTGAAGGACAAAATATAATCTATCATATTCTGAACTGTACAAACGAAACTGGCTTTACTGTCTGACTACAACACTTCCCTGTGATCATGAACATACCTACCATTGTGTTACACAGGCGTTCTATACACTGAAATAACATATTCCAACACATCAACACTACTAATCATATTAAAAATAAAGGGTTTTGACAACTTAATTTTTGCAATGTGGCACAGAAATTACCTATTTTATACTACACAACAAGAACTTATACTCAAATGAACAGGAAATATTCACATACAACACAACAGATCAGTGACTACAATGGAACAAGCACCCAGTTAGAGGTGGAAAATTAGTACCTTGAAAGTGCAATCTCGGGACTACGAAAATGATCCTTTGCATTTAAATAAAATTATTTCTCGAAATGTGTAATATTTCCAATTGAAATTACATGTGGTACTACCGTCGCAACTTAATTACTCCTCAAAAAAATTACCTCATATTGACAGTATTCATAAAACCCCATTTTGAAGTACACAACCAAAGCTCGATTGTTCTACTACACTTTGCTAAGAAAAAATGGACTCTCAAATTCAACATTGATTTTGTCCGTATTATTTATCGCAATGCATGATGACCTGTTATTATCATTAGCGATGTAGTTTACAGCTTAGTTGACGAGTATCATTCGATCCTTATACCATGCATTAAATTTGCTGTGTGACAATACAAAACAGACATGGGCAACAGTACTGCTGATCTAACGTCTAGCTGAAGGTGCTCATGCTAACTACAATTTTAATATTTCCAAAGTAAACCATATTACTCGCGCTCCTGAATTTGTCAAACACCTAGCTTAGCTGAAACAGATATAAAAGGGCAGCGAAATACTATAGTAACCCCATACTAATCACGTAATTATTCGTAACGTTTGGGCCTAATTACAAAACTATAGGCATAGCACTAAACAAGCACGGCATAAAAGCGCAATAAAACTCAAGAATTTGACGATGCCATTTCATGCTGGGAAAAAATTTTGCAATACCACTCGAAACTAGTGACACATACTCCAACTCTACCCTTCATATAAGTAAGAAAAGTGGGTCGCTACGCTTTGAACTATCTAGTTTAAAGTACTTTTCAATGTCATCCAGCCACCCACTTACACATCCGAAATACTTGCACATAGATCGTTGTATATAGAAAATGTTATAGGTTTTCGGTAGGTTAGCGAGTACGACAGGTAAATGTTCTCGTACAAAGTATTTATTGTCTTATTCCTATGCGTTTACACACAGAAAACAACAGGGAGATGGGGGTTCTCGGTGCAATTTTGATATCAAATTAATATTCACATTAAATGAATTGATCAATTAGTCACCCACCCACCCGCCCACCCCTGGCCCCGACCACACCCACCCTCGCTTCTGCATAAGTTCACGTGTTTTTCTCAGAGTGCACATAGGCACCAGGTGCTCCCCCTCCCTCCCTCATCGATCTCTCTTCCCAAACCTACCCTATTGGAGGAAATTACGAATTTTGGAAGACATTTAGAATTTTCATGGGAATTTCGTATTTCGGTATCAATTTCGAACTTCGATCGGAATTCCTTTGTCCCAGGGACGTGCTGACATCCCACTTCAACCCCCACACGGGAATCGGCGGGTATTTAAAATGTGCGCTACCCTTCCTGGGGCGGGAACCCTGGTCCTCCTGGGCGTAAAGCCCAGCTGTACCCCCCTAACACAATTAAACTACCAGAGACGCTTGGAATTGACGAGAAATAAAAATTGGCAAATCCCTCTCCGGGACTCGAACCTTGGTCCTCCTGGACGGAAAGATAAAGTGAAACCTTCAACACTTGGAAACTCTCCAGATGCGGGTGAGGCCAAAAAGATGTATAAGGCCATGCTGCCCCCCACGCTCACTACGTCCTTTTGCTTTTGTTCTTAAACAGCAAGTTCAGAAGACCGATGTTGCTACAGAAATGGAGAATGCTAGTGTCAGCACTAATACTGCATGTATCAACGCACTTGTGCTGGCGTAGTGAGTTCCCTGGTTCAGTCTGGTCCAACACTGCCAAAACCATTTCTGCGTCTGGGGCTCCAGAACCTCCCCTAGCAAAAGAACTACTGTCAGAGATGGGTGGTAATCAGTCTGACGTCGACGTCACTCTCTCTAATGTCATTCTTGATTCATCTTCAGAGATGATGAGCATTGATGTTGGCTTGGTGCACTGACCTCACCCCAAAACTAAACTTCCTGCCACTGCAGCTCCACTCCACAGCAGAATGACAGTGTGAAAGGGCTACCCCCATGATACTACAGTGGAACATTAATGGTTCGGAACACAAGCAGAGGAACTGAAACTACTAGAACAGGAACTCCCCTTGTGCGTGTATTCGTAGGAATCATATTTTAAAGTATCTTACGCCCCCTCAATAATGCACACCTCTGCTCTCCCCCTGGCTACTGGCCTGCAAGCAGTTTCATTTAAAATTCGTGTGTGTTAGAGAACCACTGTTATCTCGCTGTACCTACGTCCACAATATGTGATAGACTATGAGGATCTCACGAATCTTGAGAATAACTCCTCCGACCGTTTCTTCAGTGCCCAACACGTTTGCCCGGCTTAAATTCTTCTTACCCTCGGGATTGCGTTTTGGAGTGCCGTATGATATTCAGTGAGCTGTTAATCCTCAGCACAGGCACCCCTATCTGTGTTGCTGCTGGGTCACTATCCGTTGATCTGGCTTTCTGCTCGCCAGCTCTAGCCGATACTCTTAAATAGCATGTCACTGACGATTCCAGTGATCACTTTCCGTTCTGGATTCGCCGACTGGATGGAGCTCTCCCTCCTGTCATCCTAGGTGGCCCCCTGTCCCATGGTGGACCGATCAGTGCTGCTCAGTAATCCATGTGAGGCTTGCAGCGCTACAACAGTTGAAACCAATGGTGGAAAATCTCACAGCCTTTCACTTCTCAAGAACAAAGGCTTGACGCGTCATCAAGAAGAGCAAGAGGAGGTCAGGTCAAATGTTCCTGGAGTCACTCAACTGTTACACATTTTATATTACACTATGGGAAGCAATCGGGATGATTTCGAGTAAACGCAGTCGCTTGCGTATGGCAGCATTGATGAATCAAGTGTGTCTCCTACAATGATCCTTGTTAGACGATGATTTTCAGTTTCCTCTTCCTTCTCCAGTATTGCAACAGCAAAACATAGTTGCAACTTACAACAAAGAGACTATAGGAGTGGCTTAGTGTACTTTATTTATTTTGTTCGGGAAACTGACACAAATATCGATCCTAATTACGTAATTATTCATAAATATTGGGCCTCATTAAACGCATAGCGCTACAAAGGACGGCATTAAAGAGCAATAAAACTCAAGAAATTGACGACGCCATATCATACTGGGATAAAATTTCGCAACACCACTCGAAACTAGTGACACACACTCCAACTCTACCCTTCATATTTGTAAGAAAAGTGGGTCGCTACGTTTTCAACTATCAAGTTTCAAGTAGTTTTCAATGTCATCCAGCCACCCACTTCCACTTCCGAAATACGTGCACATAGATCGTTATATATAGGAAATGTTATAGGTTTTCGGTAGGTTAGCGAGTAAGACAGGTAAATGTTCACATACAAAGTAATTATAGACTATACGTTTACACACAGAAAACAACTCTTTTCTTCTTTTTGTCATGTGTAGTTTTAATAACGTCCTAACTAATTTTTAATTTGTGACTTAAATCCACATCTGAATCAGCTATGTCTTTTTCCAAACAGCGATTTGACAAATACAGAGAAGGTATATTCTCGAAGTCTAATACATATCTAATTTTCTTCCTGTAAAGTCTTTTCATTCGCCGTTTTTCTCGCACACTATCCATGCATGGTGCGGGAAGAATTCTTAATACACTGTATAACAAAAAGCACGCGAAGCATGTCATGTAGTAGTGATTTCCAGAATGTAGATAACTTTTTGATCTAGTTAACGCCTGTAAGCTCAAAGGGCATCGAGAATGCTCAGTAGTTCCCGAGCTATACAAGAATTTCAGTCAGTCTTTGTTCTCAATTCCACTTGCCAAAGTTCTCGCAACGTTTACAGCTCCTTTGCCAGAATGTCGGATCTTGGCAACCTATATTCTTTCCTGACACCGATTTGTTGGGACTTCTCGCGGCACCGATTTGTTGGGAGTGCTCGCGGAATTTCTGAGTCTCTCCTTTGCTTTCACAATCTCAATGCTAACTGCATTAGCAGCAGCACCCATCAGAATCTTGTTTTGTTACGTCTGCTTCTCTACTTGGCATGTTGGCTGATTGTCTATTCTCATCTCGCCGAAATGCAATTTCCAACTCTAGAATATACGCTCAGCTTGCTACAGATTCAGCTAGCTTTTCTCTCTTCTCCAAGCAGTCTACATTCAAATTGTCCCAGTCCCTTTCCTGTGCGAATAAATTGCCGCTGATCACTTTTATCCAATGAATTGGCTCACAGACGTAATTATGCGAAGTACCGAAGAGGAAGCGGTCACTAGTTATCTGCAGGCAGTATGCAGTACAAAGAGATTGCAAGGGCGATTGAGTTGTTGATTGTAGGATAATAAATCACCATTCAATTTGACACAGGGAGTTTCGTCAGTAGCAAAAGGCCTTTATGTAATGATAACTTAAAAAAACTTGCTACATCACAGCCATTAACTGGGCCCACCACACAATCGCTGTTAGAGTACGTTAACCCGTATTCAAAAATATCATCTGCTGAAGTTTCCCATCATATTACCACAGAATTTCTTTAGTTGTTTCATATCCTTGAGAAATGACTTACTGATGATGAAGCCTTTAGTTTAGAGCTACAAAAATGCAACAATGTTGATCAGGTACTTCTCACCCTGCAGAAAATAAGCACGACTTCTGTGGGATTTATAAAGGGAGATTTAGCGTTCCAAAGATAGTGCGTCACGGTGAAAAATGTTCATTATTTGGTAATGTGTCAGTTAAGCCCACGAAAACAGTTGTTGTCGTCTTGCAAGAAGGGGTTTCCTGAAGCATCATCAGCACAGCCGCTCACTGTGGCCGAGCGGTTCTACTCGCTTCAGCTCGGAACCGCGCTGCTGCTACGGTCGCAGGTTCGAATCCTGCCTCTGGCATGGATCTGTGTGATGTCCTTACGTTAGTTAGGTTTAAGTAGTTCTAAGTCTAGGGGACTGATGACCTCAGATGTTAAGTACTATAATGCTAAGAGCCAATCATCAGCACAACGACGTCGCAAAAAATGGCAACATCTGGTCACCAAGAATGTACCAGCAAGCGTTCAGTTCAAGTTAATTGTGAACTCAATTCGTGGGGCATTTCATGTCATTCCTTTCATAATGATCTCTCGGAAACTGTTTGAGATAGAACTGCATTCATTGAAAGCATAACGTCCTGGCGGATTGCCGTTGACATTTGTCTCCGGTCCATGTCGGTTTGTGACCTTTTAAGACTTTTGCTCTTACACCGTGTTACAGGGCTGCGAACGGTACACTTTTCCTTGCAAACACGCATGGCAAAGCGTAGTGATACACTAGAACACCGGGTAACGTTTTTCATTGTCTGCCATGAGCTCAAACGCAACAGATAATTTCTGCTATTAGCTGTATCTCACGCACCTGTGTCGACAAACCTTAATGTGTTGATTCCATTCGACCGAATACAACACGCGATCTACTTCAATGCTACAATTTACCTCGGTAGTGTGGCAGCGGGGATTGTATTCACAAGACCATCTAGTTCTACACCATTTTCAGCTTACATGAACCACATTGGAAGAAGACTAATGTTTCTGGGCTGCACCTAATATGTTTAACACTATCGAGCCATGGCGGGACCTGCACCAGTCGTATCTCTGACACGAGTAAGATCGATTTCCGAGTACAGAGGTTTGTCTTGGGGCTAGTTGAGACTCAGGATATAAGCAAGTCCCAACCGCGAGTAGAAAAACAACGCTTTGAGAACGGAAGGCGGCTGTGCACGAGTCGGTGATTGGCTGGCGGGCAGAAGGGAAGGCGGCATGCCTGAGGCCGGGCGGCGGTTATCACGTGGTTATAATGGAGGCGGCGGGAGTTGGCCAGTGCTGTGCATCCTCCGGCAAACTCGTGAGCTGTGGATGTGACCTTGAAGGGATACGCTGTTAAGGTCTTGCGGAGTGTGGTCTGACATCTTCGAAAAATCGCCCCAGCTTCAAGACACCCAGTTAAGTACTCTAATTACTAAGAGCCCTTAGATAACTGTGATCGTGATCGCTCGTCGTACAGTAAGACGTTGCCGGCTGCGAGGTGTTATGTGCGTTCGATTTCATTTGACGCCTCTTACTGGGAGTGTGCTCTGCCTCGGCATAACATAATATTTGCAGAATTTTAGTTCATTAGCTATTATTAGCAAGTACTATACGATATCGGTTAACCCATGTCAATATGTCCTCTGCGGGGAATCTGAGTTTTTATTCCTAAAGATTACGGTGTTGAGCTTTGCAGGCTCACTTAAGGTGGCCAATATGTGTGTCATTAAGTTCTAGTGAGTGTCGGTTCTCGTGAGTCAGTTCATTTCACACTCTTGGCGTTTGTTTATCAGTTACTGTTTCAGTTCAAGAAAGGTCTTGCGAGTGAAATTGGTATTGTTGAGTCTTGATTTTATAGTGTTAATTTACTGGTCAATCTTGAATGTTAAAGTAAAGAAAAGTTTTTTGGCCTCCTACTGTCGGGTTTGGTCTGTGTTTCAGTGAGCTGAGGCAGCGGGCAACCGAAGCGCAGAGCTTCCCTTTAGATTACAAGTTTTGCTTACGGGCGGTGGACTTCGCCAGAGGTCGTGTGTTCCTCTTCGGTAGCGTTGGTGGGTTCACATTTCGGTGACCTACTCGACGTGGAGTTGAAAAAGGAGCTACGTCTTGGTTCAAAGTTAAGTATTACTTCCCTCAGTCGGTCCCACGTTCTTGGTTAAACTTCGGCCTCACAAGCTTGGGCCTTGCTTCTGTTGTAACTTTATATGACCTAAAAGCCCGTCTTACAAGCCAATGGACATTTGAATAGTTTAGTGGTTCGCTCTGCAAAGTTCTCTAGTCTAGTAATTGCAAGATTGCGCAAGTTACGATGTAATATATGTGTTATAAGTATTCGTATTAAAATTCAGGCTTTGTGTCCACTAGCATTTTACATGTAATGTCAAAGTACTGGAATTGAAACGGTCTTAAATAACCTTTTTTAGCAGGCCGGTGTGGCCGAGCGTTCTAGGCGCTTCAGTCTCGAACGCCGCGACCGCTACTGTCGCAGGTTCGAATCCCGCCACGGGCGTGGATGTGTGTGATGTCCTTAGGTTAGTTAACTTTAAATAGTAATAACCACAGATGTTGAGTCCCATAGTGCTCAGAGTCATTTTTAAAAACACATTGGAATTGAAATGTTCCACTTCCTTTAGATTTGAAGGTTAAACAAAGCAGGTTTTAAGAAGTAACGTTTCAACTACCACGCTAAGAAGAAAAAAAACGGAGTGAGAAAGAGAGAGAGAGAGAGTGAGAGAAAGGCAGTCGGGATATGGGGGAGGTCTGCGAGAGTTTCAGATTGAAAATATTCCTTTTATCATAATTTCTTCTCTTGCGATTGACGCTGGTTACTTGGGCCACACTGATACTGGGTTTGGGCCACACGCTGCCCTTGAGCCGTAGGTTTGGTAGCCCTTATCTACAACGTCTGCAATGGTTCAAAGTGACACTACTCTGTGTTAAGGACGCTCAGGACGTTAGTGCGAACAATTCAATTCTTCAGGTGTGTGGATTCCTTATCATCAGACATAACAACAGACTTTGAAAAGATTCACAGACACGCTCTGAGGATCATAAAATGTCAGCTTATACTATTTAGCAGAAACGCTTGGGTAACTTAAATAGGATTCCTGGCAGGAAAGACGACAAAGGACAAAGTTCTTGTGGAACCCTTATGGGTAAGATTAGGAAACATGTACTGTTTGAAGTCTGTGAAATCATTCTTCTGCCACCGCTGTATATCTTACGTAGAGATTGTGAGTATAAAATGCAAGAGTTTAGACGACGTATGGAGTCTCATTACGAGAATGAAAAACGAAAGAAAATCGGTACTATTGATACAAAGTACCCATTGCGATTCACTGAAAAGCGGCTTGCACAGTATGCAGAGTATATATATATAGATGTAGATTTGTCGTGTTAGCTTATTTCACATTTTTCGTCACTTGTAACTGTATTATTATTTCATTAGAAATACTCCCATTATCAATAATAAGGGTTCTTACCTGGGCTTTCCAGTTAGTGTTGCAAAGAAATAACCGGAAAATCAGAAGGCGGACAATGATGGCATTGCATATCTAGAATCGAGGAAACCACACCATGCCCACTACCCACAAGACCTCCCAATTCATACGGTCGTAAACATTTCTACCCCAGACCGCTTAAAATCTAGCAACCCACTGTGGCATAATGGAAGGAACGATAAGACGCTCGACATTAAAGGAGAGTGGCGCAAGAGGTGTAATGCTGTAGCAATAGCACATCAAGGTGTCCAAGACCCAACTGCCAGCCTACCAGGAAGTAATCTGCAGAGAAGTGAGTGGACAAGGCCGAACGGAATAAGAACTGCTCACACCAGGTGCAACGGTATGATGCGCAGGTGGGAACTCCGAGATTGTCCAGCCTACGATTGTGGGGCCCAAGAACTGTTCAACATACTGTTAGAGACTGCTCTCAGAGGAACTATCCTGGACCGTATACTGACTTTATTAACGCTGGTCCCTCTGCTATTAGCTGGCTTCAATTATTAGACACTGAACTATGATTAAATGCATCTCCCTTTTTATTAATTTGGAATATATCAGTTGACGTAGTCAGTAATATTAAGTTAGTAATTTTCACAGTTTAAAATGTGTATAAAATTTCTACCAAATACGTAAATGCTTAGCTATATATACATGAAAATTTAAACTTCACGTACCTGTCACTGTTTGCTGTTCTTTTCATACGATAAATAGATTACATAATAAATGGGATTGCATTAGCGTATGTCATTATTGACATTGGGTAAGGGCTGGTGTTGGTGACGATATGCGAACTTATTGGTTTTCGGAAAGTGGTCATACAGCAATTGCTCTATCGCCACGTTCCAAAAACGTTACGGCACATGGTTGGGTGGACCAGCAATGTTATGATAGTGCATCTCACTGACCATCAACGAGTTCAGAAACGAAGTCTTGAAATAAATCGGCACTATCATCTCAGGGCTAGCAGCATAGTCTTTTTTCGGAGGTCTAACAGGGAATTGTCTTTTCTAATGTCCCGCCGTGAAGAGCCGCCCCAAGATGATTTCTGTCTATTGGCGTTCTGCAAAGATTTTTTGTGCTTGTTTATCGGCTCAAATTAGGTTCCTCTTCTCGCCTATCCACTTTCCTACAGAATCCATACAATTCAGGAAATAGAAACCGTTACACAGTGAAGCTTCGTTATTTACCAGGCTTGAAGGACATGTACATTTTTGTTTATTAAATGGTTAAACTTTCGTTCCATTAGAAACTGCTGCTGTCATCTGCACCAATATAAGATGAGCGTCGACCGGTACGATCGAAGACCGAGCGAGGTGGCGCAGTGGTTAGCACACTGGACTCGCATTCGGGAGGACGACGGTTCAATCCCGTCTCCGGCCATCCAGATTTAGGTTTTCCGTGATTTCCCTAAATCATGGCAGGCAAATGCCGGGATGGTTCCTTTGAAAGGGCACGGCCGATTTCCTTCCCCATCCTTCCCTAACCCGAGCTTGCGCTCCGTCTCTAATGACCTCGTTGTCGATGGGACGTTAAAGAACACTAACCTAACTACGATCGAAGTATAATATTCGCAGCGGCATGGAGGCATACGTCTTTCGAATATCATGTTGAGAAGTTTCTTGCATTCCAGGAACATTTGATGTGTCAGTTCATGAAGATTGCTGCCTCCACGTTGGTGTCTCAGTATAAGCTTTCCTATCGTATCCCTAACATGTTTTTTGCGTGAAGACCTGGCAGGTCCCTTCTTCAAGGTTGAACATACGGAAAACACTGACAAGAAGAACGGACAGGATGGTACGTTTGTTACACGTCAGGGAATACCTTCCGAGATACTACAGGAGGCATAGGGGCAAAAACTGTAGGGGAAGACGGGGATCAGAAGACATCCAACAAGTAATTGAGGACGTAGGGTGAAAGTGCTACTCTGAAGAGAGGAATTCCTGGTGTGACATACTATACCAGAAAGAAGGCTGATGACTAAAACACAAAAAGTGTACCTACTGCGGTAATGAATACTCGTACAAGTACAGCAGAGCGAGAGGAATGGAAATTTCTAAAGAGGCAGTCACAGAACTGAAGCCACAATTACAAGAACGGAAACTGATAACAAATTTTTGCTAGCCGAACAATGAAATAAGTTTTTCGATGAGAGAAGGAAGTACAAAAATGTTTAGAGATGTATGGGAATATAGCAACTAAAGTCACGTGTAATGTAATTAAGGTCGGGGACGCCGACACGAAACGATGCAGCAGCAACGCTACAAAACAGAAAATCTTCGATGGTTATAGTGTCTGTGTACACTCCTGGAAATTGAAATAAGAACACCGTGAATTCATTGTCCCAGGAAGGGGAAACTTTATTTACACATTCCTGGGGTCAGATACATCACATGATCACACTGACAGAACCACAGGCACATAGACACAGGCAACAGAGCATGCACAATGTCGGCACTAGTACAGTGAATATCCACCTTTCGCAGCAATGCAGGCTGCTATTCTCCCATGTAGACGATCGTAGAGATGCTGGATGACGTCCTGTGGAACGGCTTGCCATGCCATTTCCACCTGGCGCCTCAGTTGGACCAGCGTTCGTGCTGGACGTGCCGGCCGTGTGAGACGACGCTTCATCTAGTCCCAAACATGCTCAATGGGGGACAGATCCGGAGATCTTGCTGGCCAGGGTAGTTGACTTACACCTTCTAGAGCACGTTGGGTGGCACGGGATACATGCGGACGTGCATTGTCCTGTTGGAACAGCAAGTTCCCTTGCCGGTCTAGGAATGGTAGAACGATGGGTTCGATGACGGTTTGGATGTACCGTGCACTATTCAGTGTCCCCTCGACGATCACCAGAGGTACGGCCAGTGTAGGAGATCGCTCCCCACACCATGATGACGGGTGTTGGCCCTGTGTGCCTCGGTCGTATGCAGTCCTGATTGTGGCGCTCACCTGCACGGTGCCAAACACGCATACGACCATCATTGGCACCAAGGCAGAAGCGACTCTCATCGCTGAAGACGACACGTCTCCATTCGTCCCTCCATTCACGCCTGTCGCGACACCACTGGAGGCGGGCAGCACGATGTTGGGGCGTGAGCGGAAGACGGCCTAACGGTGTGCGGGACCAGCTTCATGGAGACGGTTGCGAATGGTCCTCGCCGATACCCCAGGAGCAACAGTGTCCCTAATTTGCTGGTAAGTGGCCGTGCGGTCCCCTACGGCACTGCGTAGGATCCTACGGTCTTGGCGTGCATCCGTGCGTCGCTGCGGTCCGGTCCCAGGTCGACGGGCACGTGCACCTTCCGCCGACCAATGGCGACAACATCGATGTACTGTGGAGACCTCACACCCCACGTGTTGAGCAATTCGGCGGTACGTCCACCCGGCCTCCCGCATGCCCACTATACGCCCTCGCTCAAAGTCCATCAACTGCTCATACGGTTCACGTCCACGCTGTCGCGGCATGCTACCAGTGTTAAAGACTGCGATGGAGCTCCGTATGCCACGGCAAACTGGCTGACACTGACGGCGGCGGTGCACAAATGCTGCGCAGCTAGCGCCATTCGACGGCCAACACCACGGTTCCTGGAGTGTCCGCTGTGCCGTGCGTGTGATCATTGCTTGTACAGCCCTCTCGCAGTGTCCGGGGCAAGTATGGCGGGTCTGACACACCGGTGTCAATGTGTTCTTTTTTCCATTTCCAGGAGTGTATATTTAGTATCTGCCTCTTCACAGTACAATGTCTTTCAAACATACGTGCATGTCTGAAGTAACGGGCACTGTCACTGAGTGGCCGCTATGGCCGAGCGGTTCTAGGCGCTTCAGTCCGTAATCGCGGTGCTGCTACGGTCGCAGGTTCGAATCCTGCCTCGGCCATGGATGTGTATGATGCATCCCTGAAAGATATTGTGAGTATTCAGACACTGTATAAATGCAACATTGTAACCACCAATGATGTATCCATATGTGGACAGGCTAAAACAGCAGTACGACACTTGTCTCCCTGTGTAGGAATGACGAATTGTGCGAGCATATGGCTTGTGGCACGAGAAATGTGGGAGTTTGTATCGAACACGGAGGCGTTCCTGGATAGCTGAAGCAGTTGAAACGACACAATTTCTGCCGTTCCATAACAATAATAACAATATAAGTTTGTCTGCATAGTATTAAAGTCGCAATAACTCAGGCTGCTGCGCAGCTACCTTTTGTATGCCGCGGCTCTACCGTGGCCGCCCCACAATTCCATGTCGACGGATGACAGTAGTCAAAAACATTGTAAATAAGTTGCGTAGATTTATTTCCTATTATTAGGTCAGTATTGAAGCGCTATTTCTGTGTAAATATCCCATGTCCTTCCCCTCCTATCCCTGAGCGTAGCCTACGTAAGTTGGGAAGCAGACGACTTTTCGTAGCAGAGAAGCTTTACGAAGTAATACCGTTCTGCTCAACGGTACATTTTCTACACGTCTACATTCATCCTAATTTGGATAACGCTTAGGCTGTTTTTCTCCTCTTCCTCTACTTCTGCAGCGAAAACAAGAGCTCGAAATTTGAACTTCTGAGCACCATAAATTTACGTTTCCATCCTGATAATTTCCGTCTTTTACATTCCTATCAAAGGACCTGTTATTAGTAGTAATTGTTTGTCGTTAGCTGCCACTCTCTTTACTTGTCCGAAGTATTCAACAATGTATCTACAGTATCCCTAGATGTAGGAACGATTCTTTTATGTGAATACCAAGGTAGTTTACCTTCTAACCCCATAATTTTCATTTCCGGTTTCAACATTTCTGTCATAACCAACAGACGAGAATTTTTTAATAGATTTACGACCAGGAATGTACTTTTTACAGCGCCAAAATTTCCTTGATGTATTTCTTGTTCATTGTGAGACCAGTATTCACACAATAATTTAAATTCTAACAGTGTTTTACACGTTATCATGACATCAGACGACCAAGTATCTTCTGACAAAATTTCCCACTTACGGATCACTCATCTGACAACACATTTTCAAAATCATTCCAGAACTCTAATGGATGAATTTGCTTATCTGTATCAAACCGTAAAAACTGCCAGCATCCAGTTAAAACGGTAGCAACACAAGCAATTTGTCGCATTGTGACACAAACTACCAGAAGTTACTGTACTTCCTATATTAGCAACGCTATGATTTAAATCTACTTCTTATAGTTCTACTGCCTAAACTTTTCCATAAACCTTTTCGCCATTAGTTTTTACCTCTTTGCTTTCTGTCTGACTTCTGTATACTTCAGTATTTACTTTTCAAATTGATTAGAGTAATGTTGGGTTGCCTTGCCTATTCATTCAGTTACTTCGTTTCTAACTTCGTATTCTCTTTTCGTAATTCATTCCAAACTTCATCGATTTCGGCGTTTAAAACATTACACAGTATGTCAATTGTTTAGTTTTCAGATTATGATTATTAGAACCAGTTTTACTGTTCATACAGTCTACGTCAACTTTTAACACTTCCCTCAGCGCATTGTGATTGGATTGCATTTTAGTTTTCAGTTCTCCAATATTAGAATCAATTTTATTCCTCAGTTCATTATTGGTGGACTCCATCTCATGCTTTAACCTAGCCTTCAATACATTTAGCAATTCATTATTACTGGATTCCATTTTAGCAAACAGTAACTGAACCCAATCTGGCATCCCTGCATTTCCAGTTTGCATAAATACTGGTTTCGAGGGAGTCGCTTGCATTACTAACACATTCAGCACCTGTACCGTTCTTTCTTCACATCAGTTTCTATTATATCATCACGAGAAGTTGGCTCTATGTTCACTGTAATTTGTAAATCTTTTGCTGATAACTGGTTACCCGAAATCGATTTTAACATTGCTCTTCATATTAGGTTCTATGTTTGAGTTACTATGTAACCCCATTATTATCAGAATGTGGTTCTGTTGTGAGTTTTACATCTCCCTTTTTGTAGCCTCCATCTTTGACAGCTGGTTGGAAGTGATTAATAAATATTTTAGGTTCTCCTAATTTAACCTAATTGCTTGAATTCGACAAGCGATGGCGGCGTGGTGTAGCTGCAATCGTGTTGCGACGCGTAACGACGTAATACAAACAGCAGCAGATGTGCTGTACACAAACGAATAACGTTGTTCTCACTGTTTCTTTCACTGGGTTCGGCCTCCGTATGTTTCGCTTCAGTATCCAATCTGTGCCTACCCAGTTCACTTTTGCTTACCGATTACTCTCACAGTAAGTTTTTCTGGACCGATTCGCACCATATGTGAGGCGGCGGGTTAAAATTCATCGTTTGTTCTCTGATTTATAAGTTGAAATGTTTGGCAGTCTTGTACGAGTCTTAGATAACACAGTTTTTTACACAGCGTGAAAACTATTTATGCGGACAGCTAGAAAATGATAGAGAGCGCGCTGACCATAGTCTTCATTTCGTAGATCCACTTCTCAGGACGCCGAAACTGACATAAAATGTTGTAACTAATAAGTAAGGTGCTAAGCAGACTGGAACCACGACAATAGATAAAATTCTCACATGCACACGAATTAGTAGCAGGATCATTAATGTTTGCCATATCGTTCTCATCACTCAAAGCAGTTCAGGAACTATTTCTACTCTTTTCCCCAATTACAAAAACTTAGTTTTTCGCCTTAAAAGTGAAGAATAATCTCGGACATTCACCACGCCGTTTTCTATATTGTAGCGGTGGGCACACGAAACAGAACACGGAGAACGAAACACGAGATAATCCAAGTAAGTTCACTTTCACACAGTTTCACGAGTTATATGCTGTATATATATAATGCGAACAGACCACATTAATGTCAGCCAGTATTAACTCAATTCCAGGCTTAAGCCGGCTCAAAAAAAAAGTCAGAGCGGAGCGACGAACATTCCCGTATGACTTACAGTGATCGAATAACCCCAAAGTGGAGACACCTCGACCCTTGTTTACTCGGTGCGGACGGTGAAGGGGAAGCTTGCTCCAAAACTGCTTCCAGCTGAGGCAACGGCGTCCGGCGAGCATGCTTTATGAAATCAAAATTATTTATTTCGTTGGTACATGTAGATTAACAACAATGTCAATTCGTCTTTGCACTTTATTTATAATGTATAAAATCCTTGCAATGATATCTCTTAAATTCCTAACTCCAGAATGTTACAAAAGAAATCAACGGTAGATGGTGGGCACTGAAATGTGTTTGGTTTAATTCTGTACCTTCTAAAATTTGTAATAGTATATTGAAACTTGATACAGCATGATTATAGTGCTGTCATCAGGGCTTTATAGTTTAATGAAGAAAGTTAATTAATGGAACTTGTTTTAGAAAAGAGAGATAAAATTTTTTTTCAACATTTGAAAAAGTTGATGTACGTTCATGAAAACTTCTAACATGTTATGTAAATTGAAATGGCAGAATGAAGAAAGGAAAGGAAGCAATGACATCTGCTGCACCGGAACTTCATGTGAAATCGGTGCCAATAAGTGGTGCGCAAACCGGGACTCGAACCAAGGATCACCTGTTTACTGGACTGCTCCGTTCAAAAGTGCACTGTTGAGACACAGTGCTTATAGTGAATACGCAGACTGTCTTTGTATACTCTCTAGTCGACACATATTCCCAACTAGCGCCACCTATCCGTAGACGTTGTTGTTGTTGTGGTCTTCAGTCCTGAGACTGGTTTGATGCAGCTCTCCATGCTACTCTATCCTGTGCAAGTTTCTTCATCTCGCAGTACCTACTGCAACCTACATCCTTCTGAATCTGCTTAGTGTATTCATCTCTTGGTCTCCCTCTACGATTTTTACCCTCCACACTGCCCTCCAATACTAAATTGGTGATCTCTTGATGCCTCAGAACATGTCCTACCAAGCGATCTCTTCTTCTGGTCAAGTTATGCCACAAACTTCTCTTCTCCCCAATCCTATTCAATACTTCCTCATTAGTTATGTGATCTACCCATGTAATCTTCAGCATTCTTCTGTAGCACCACATTTCGAAAGCTTCTATTGTCTTCTTGTCCAAACTATTTATCGTCCATGTTTCACTTCCATACATGGCGACACTCCATACAAATACTTTCAGAAATGACTTCCTGACACCTAAATCTATACTCGATGTTAACAAATTTCTCTTCTTCAGAAAAGCTTTCCTTGCCATTGCCACTCCACATTTTATATCCTCTCTACTTCGACCATCATCAGTTATTTTGCTCCCAAAATAGCAAAACTCATTTACTACTTTAAGTGTCTCGTTTCCTAATCTAATTCCTTCAGCATCACCCGACTTAATTCGACTACATTCCATTATCCTCGTTTTGCTTTTGTTGATGTTCATCTTATATTCTTCTTTCCAGACACTGTCCATTCCATTCAACTGCTCTTCCAAGCCCTTTGCTGTCTCTGACAGAATTACAATGTCATCGGCGAACCTCAAAGTTTTTATTTCTTCTCCATGGATTTTAATACCTACTCCGAATTTTTCTTTTGTTTCCTTTACTGCTTGCTCAATATACAGATTGAATAACATCGGGGAGAGGCTACAACCCTGTCTTACTCCCTTCCCAACCACTGCTTCCCTTTCATGTCCCTCGACTCTTATAACTGACATCTGGATTCTGTACAAATTGTAAATAGCCTATTTTACCCCTGCCACCTTTAGAATTTGAAAGAGAGTATTCCAGTCAATATTGTCAAAAGCTTTCTCTAAGTCTACAAATGCTAGAAACGTAGGTTTGCCCTTCCTTAATCTTTCTTCTAAGATACGTCGTAAGGTCAGTATTGCCTCACGTGTTCCAGTATTTCTACGGAATCCAAACTGAATCCGTAGACAAAGACCGCTAATTTTGCATTCCAGCTGGAGGTCGATCATAAACGTGCATCTGCACTGAAAATTGTGATTTAATTGTCCATCAAGGCTAATCAATTCTATGTATGCAGTGTGTTTGTTCTTTTGGGCATATCTAACACCACATACATGCCTGGATGACACAGTGATTATTACAACTGGTTAGCAAACAGGAGAGTCGTTCGGCATCCAGGACAGGTCTTCGCTCGTCGCTATTGATTCCACACGAAGTGTCGGCGCAACTTATATCTTTAGTTCCTCCCTTTCCTCTCCTCCCTAACCCCCGCCCCCTTCTTTAACTTACATGATATGTATCACACCTGCAGATCCCTTTTGGTGCCTGTCCTTTCGCATATGTCCGAAAGAACAGAGAAAACACATTCATATTACTTCTACCATAATTTTTATCATCAAATTGCATCTAATTCCAAAAGTAGAAGTTTCTGGCCTTAATACTGGAACCTCTTCTCGTTTTACAGGAAGTGGATTTTGGAAGCAACTGATTAGCGAAGCATGTTTAGATTCGCAGTGTTTAACCTTTGCGTGGACTTACATAGTTTTGAATCAGTATTTAAGCATTTAATCATACATAGTGATTTTTCCATCGTGTGGAAACTATAGGGATCGTTCAATGAGGGAATGTAAAACAAATAGGTCTGAACTTGGGTTTGGAAATCCATGGTTTCTATGCTAGAGGCCATTTATTCAATCATTCATTTTTTCGGAGACTGAGGTCCTATACGCGGTGTACCAAGCAGCCACAGTTACGATAACAATGGCTTCCTCCTAGACGGTGGTACTGTTCCTCATACGTCATGCCCTAGCACCCTTTCCTGCCACCGTCATTGGCAATGTGGTGTCCGATTCACTTAACTCGCAGACTCACCTTGTAGAGGATGTGATACAGCGTTGTAAACAATGGTTCCGTATTCGGATCGAGAGTTTGCGATATAGTGTTTACGACGGGAAAGGCAAATGGCAACTGGCGGAGGGCAGCACGGTAGTATCAGGAAACCTATCTCCTCCGACGACAACCACAGTGTTCAGTGTTTGCAACAGTGTTTCGCAGTTCGTCATTTTAGGAAACAGGAAATTACGAAGGACGTGCCCGAAATGTTCAGACACCAGACTTGAAGGAAAATGTGATTAACAGTGTGGAAGGCGACTGCCGTGTCAGTACCAGGCCGCTGGCCCTCCGGTACAGTGTAAGTCAGACGACCGTGTGGCACATACTCCATACAACTGTTACCCTACTATCAGTATCACTTACAGCGCGTGAAGGGCTTACTAGCGACAGGCGTCCCAAATCGGAAGCAGTTTTGTCACTGGATTCTTTACCAGGGAATCACGATTACGGCATTTGTGTCATCCATCCTGTTCACAGATGACGTCACCTTTACGCGGAAAGATTTCTTCAACTTTCATAACAGTCATTTGTCGGGTGACTGCCATGGTATGGCGATAGCGAATCGTTAGCTTCGGAATGTGTGGGCCGGGGTAATTTGCGACCGTATTTTGCGACCAGTCTTTCTTCCACGTTGCCTAACAGGCCAGAACTATCGGCGTATGTTGCGGGTGACTTTGCCTTCCCCGCTGGAAGAAGTGTCATTGACGATTCGAAGGGTTATATGGCTGCTACATGACAGTGCTCCAGCCCACTTGACCATTAATGTACGGACGCTTCTCACTCGTGTCTCCCTGGTGGATGGATAGGACGAGGGGGTCCAGTTGGAACGCCTTGTCGCTCGCTGGATTTCCACCCGTGCGATTTCTGGTCATGGGGCCATTTCAAAAATATCATGTATGCAGAGCCCATTCCAGATATGGTGACACTGTTCGGATGCAGTCTGGCCGATGTGATCGTGTGAGACATAACACGCTACGGCGAGTACATGCATGCATTGAGGCACATGGAAACCATTTTCAGCAACTATTGTAACTGTGCCTACATGGTACAGCCCGTATTAGACCGTAGTATCTGCAACAAAATATGACTCAATAATTGGTCTCTAGCATGGAAACCATGCACTTCTGGATACAAGTTCATTAGACATTTTTTGTTCCGAATCCTCTCGCAGATGAATCCCTAGAGTTTCTACATAGTGGAAAACAAAGAAAAAAGAGAGTCTCTTTATAAGTATACGGTGCAATACCTTTGATAGCAGCTCACAACCTACGTTAGGCTGGGCTGAGCGACTGTGGAAAACCCATGCTTTACTCGCTTCACGAAAGCAGTGTTGCTTCCCCACAAATTCTTTCCTACACTATTTAGTGTGTAGCTTTGCGTGGAAGGGAAACGTGCAAGGTAAGTTGTTCAGACAAGAAGACAGCAGGAAGTTTTGAAACGTGATAACACGGAAGAATGCTGAAGATTAGATGGGTAGATCGAATAATAAATGATGAGATGCTTAATAGAACTAGGGATAAAAGAAATTTACGTCAGAACCTGGCAAAGGGAATTCATTGGTTGAGAGGACTCAACCTGAGGCATCAAGGAAAAGTCAGTTTGATAATATAGTGAATTGCGGTGGGTAAGAATTGCAAAGGGGTGACTCCGACATATTTTGAAAGAAGATTGAATCTGAAGTAGACTGCAGTAGTTATTCGTACGCCTCTGTAGCCGAGCGGTCCACGTTCATGACCGCCACGCTGCGGGTCAGTGTTTCATCCCCAATACTTACAGGGATTTTTACTTGGTAGGAATGGAACAAAGTGCTCTAAGGCTCATGTGACGTATTGAGAAGGTACATGAGTAAGTAGTAGCGTCTCCAGGTCATAAAATCTAGGCCTTCAGACTAGTTTAAAGTACTGATTCATGTAAGCCTTTTTGCGTTTTAAAACTTTCAGTGTTGTAGAAACTTAAGTCTTGGGTCTTCAACCGATTTTGAGTTGGCGTTGTTGTGCTTTTAAGGCCTTCAAACTGTCTTATGTAAGGCCTTTGGCATTTTAAAAAATTTTAATGTTGTTGAATGTTAAGTCTTGGGGCTTCAACCGATTTTGAGTTCGAGTTGTTTGCTCTTAAGGCCTTCAGCCTAAATTAAAGAACTGTTTCAAGTAAGA